>NW_021680694.1:126288-151915 GCF_001412515.2 Diachasma alloeum
TCTCTCTCTCTCTCTTTCTCTCTCTCTCCTCTCTCGCCCCCTCTCTCTTCCCCTCTCTCTCGCCCTTCTCCCCCTCTCCCCCCTCTATCCCCCCTTTCTCTTTCCCCCCTCTCTCTCTTTCCCCCCTCTCTCTTTCCCCCTCTCTCTTTCCCCCTCTCTCTCTCTTCTCTCTCTCCCGCTCAACTGTAAGTAGTAAGCACTGTGGCACCGGGACATCTCTCTGACGGAGTGAGTAACTAAGCTTGAACAGTCTAGTTGTTTGGTAGAGTTTCTGCCTTACCGACTGTATCCGTGGAAGTCTTCGTTATCGACTGCTAATATTTTACCGACGTCAATACTTAAGGCGGCTACTTTCAAATTCTCCTGAATAACTTCTTCTGCGTTCTTGTACAACTCTTGTGTATTTCTCTGATATTATAATAATATCTCAAGTATGAATGACAAGGGTAAGGGAAAAGGACTATGTGGTGGTTGTCGCAAGGAAGCCTCGGGTAAGATCGAAAAATGTGGAACCTGTCGCAAGGTATTTCATTCTGCTTGCACCAGATTTAATATGACGCATAATGGAACTGAGTCGGTGAAGATGTGTCGGGCATGTCTGACTGAGGTCAACTCTCCGGTTGCAGCGAGAACACGCCTTGGTCCATCCAGCTCGTCTTCTTCCCGCCCTGGTACCCCTGTGACAACTCCAACAGAGGTGCCCTCTGGGCCGCCATCACTTGTTGCTGGAATTGGTACTGGGGATAAATCTATCAGTAATGATAATGCTAAAATTATGGCTAAATTGGATGCTATTGATGAACGGTTCAAGACCTTCAAGGAGAATATTGATGCCAAGATGGCTGTTTTTCGGACTGAAATGATAGCGAAGCTTTCAGCACTTGACACGCTGCCTGCTCTTGTCCAGAGGGTTGAGTCTGTTGAGTCGGAAGTTGTGGCATTGGGTGAACGGTTTGATAGCTTGGAGAACAGCGTGAGCTGCGTACGGCCATTGACAATGTCAGCACTACTGGAGTTCCTGAGCGGGTCTCAGAGGTTGTGGTGGGTAGAGTGGGCACGGTTGAAGCGTCTCTGAAAGAGCCGGCTTGTTCCATTGCAAAGATCAACGCGGAGAGAGCTCATTCATCACCTGACATCTTGTATCTGGATTGGAGATCCCTGTCAATGCTGATGGAAAACGACTGTGGTATGTTGTTCTCAAGATGGTGCTTCCTGCTGTCGACTTCACCAGCATCGTTAATGTCCGGCTTCTTCGTACCAAACCACTGGCAGGGGATACTGCTTGGGCTACAAGTGGTGCGTCTGGCAGGACTGGGACTGAGACGAGACCTCCTTCTCTTTTGGTGACAGTGACATCTGGTGCGTTGGCTCATGAGCTGGTGATTTCCAAGGCTCGTCATGGTAAATTGCATACAGCAGCGTTGAATGATGATCTTGTGTCAGCTGCTGGCGCTTCTCTACTGTTGAAATCATCGCTGATCAACGTCAATGAGTTCCTTCCCCCTGATCTTTACAATCTTCGTCGTGCTGTGAAGGATGCAGCTAAGAAGAAAGGGTTCACCACTTTCATCCGGGATGGGGAAGCTTGGTGAAAAGGAAAATAGAAGATCAAGCTATACGTATTGCATCAATGGATGATCTAAAAAACTTCTTGCTGGGCTCTCAATAAATTTTTCTCTTTCTTTATCCCCCCTTACTGCTACATCTTTTTCTGCTTCTGATTCTCAACCTCCTCCACCTCTTCCTAACTCTTCCCAGATGTCGAGTTCCCACTCTTTATCTCACTCGTATCTTGAACATAGTGCGGCTGCATCGCTGTTGGAGCTGGATGGGTTACGTGTGTGTCACCTCAATGTGAATTCTCTCCGAGCTCATATTGAGAGGGTCAGACACTTTCTTGATTCTCGTCCCCCGTTCCATGTTATCGCCATGTCTGAGACTAAACTTTGCTCTTTTGTTGATGATGATGTTGTTTCGTTGGAGGGTTATAAGCTCTTCAGACGGGATCGTAATACGCGTAGTGGTGGAGTCGCACTCTTCATCAATAACTGTTTTAGGGTTAAGGTCCTGGCTTCCTCTTCACATGTCTGGACAAAGAGACCTGGTCTGCCTGAGTATCTATTTTGTGAGATAGCCTGCCATGGTGTCTTTCCAATATTTGTTGCGGTGGTTTACAGGCTACCACATGCTCCGTTTGTCGAGGGCAGTGACTTCATACCTTCTTTGCAGATGCACTTGCAGGATTACAGTTCCAAGGTCATTCTCGGTGATTTCAATGCCGATCAGCTCTCATCAGCAAATGCGGATGCAGTTTTTGTGCGTAGCATTTGCTCTGATAATTCTCTTAGGCTAGTGGAGCATGGAGCTACTCATCACACCAGCACATCTGATACCTGGCTTGATCTCTGCCTGATCGACTGTGAAGACACTCTCTTATCTTGTTAGAAAATTGATGCGCCCTTTGTTGATGGACATGATCTGATCGCGGCTACGATGAGGGTCTCTCTGCCATGTCCTCCTCTAAGCAGTGACATCTGCTACAGGGACTTTTCTTCGCTGGATGACCGGAAGCTCAACTCCTGGCTAGTCTCCTGTGACTGGTCAGGATTCGAGGGATCGTCATCTTTGGACAGCATGGTCTTGTCCCTTTGCTCTAATCTCTGCAGCGCTATTGATGAGTCGGTGCCTTTGAAGACAGTGAGAAAGTCTTCTAAGCGTAAGCCGTGGTTTACGGGGCACATCGACTCTCTTGTAGCTGAGAGAGATCGCCTTTATAGGGTGTATAAACGTGTAGAGAAGTCGAAGAGGCGCGTCAGTTGTATTTCCAGAGGAGAATGGAACCGCTGTTTGAGCCTGCTCAGGTTTGGAAGGAGCTGAGGCGCCTTGAAGTTGTGCATGTGGAAAATCTCAGTGCTGATCTAGACCCTGAGGCTCTGAACGATCACTTCGCTGATGTGTCCTTTGACTCAAACGAGCCTTTGGTGGCTGATTTTCTGAATTCTATGGAGGCTTCAGGGAGTGCTGCTGTTGGTGGTTTCTCTTTCAGACCTGTCACTGCTGATGAGGTTCAGAAAGCTATTAGGCATTTCTCTACTGAAGCTAAGGGGACTGATGGAATCCCACGATCAGTGGTCACTGCTGCTGTCCCGTCACTACTACCGTTCCTGCTAAAGCTATTCAATAAGTCCTTCGCTGTTTCCTCTTTCCCTTCAGAGTGGAAAAAATCCCTTATTGTGGCGCTTGGTAAGGTAAAAAATCCGCTGTCGCCCAATGACTACAGGCCAATAGCGCTACTGTGCTTCTTGTCCAAGGTCTTGGAGAGACTAGCTTCCTTACAGATCCTTGGATTCCTTACTGAGCGCTCAATACTAGATCCACTCCAGACTGGTTTTCGTCCCTACAATGGTACGCAGACGGCACTACTGAAGCTGACGGATGACATACGTAGGGGTATTGACAAACGACAACTGACAATGCTTCTTCTCTTTGACTTCAGCAAAGCTTTTGACTCTGTGTGTCATGTGATGCTTCTTCAGAAGCTGCTCAGGTATGGCTTCTCCCTATCTGCTATCAGGTGGATAGGGTCATATCTCAGCGATCGTTCACAGGCAACGCTGGGGGGGCCGCGTGGTTTGTCTTCTTCCCGTTCCTTGAGCAAGGGAGTGCCGCAGGGATTTGTACTTGGTCCTCTGCTGTTTCTGTTGTTCATTAACGATGTCTGTGAGAATTTAGCCCTGGATACTCACCACCTAATATATGCGGATGATCTTCAGGTTTATTTGCAATTCTCTAGGGAAGAGTTTGACACGGCTGTTCTCAGGATGTCAACTGTCGCCAATTGCATTATGGACTGGGCTTTACATAATCGCTTGAAGCTGAATGTCGCGAAGACAAAGGCAATTATTTTCGGCTCTCATTACTTTCTTAATGATATATACTCTTTGCCCGATATTTCCATTAGCATTGGTGATTCATCCGTTCCATTCGAAACTTCAGTGCGTAGCTTAGGAGTGGTGCTTGACAGCAAGCTCACTNAGCTGAATGTCGCGAAGACAAAGGCAATTATTTTCGGCTCTCATTACTTTCTTAATGATATATACTCTTTGCCCGATATTTCCATTAGCATTGGTGATTCATCCGTTCCATTCGAAACTTCAGTGCGTAGCTTAGGAGTGGTGCTTGACAGCAAGCTCACTTGGAGAGATCATGTGGCAGGTGTAACTCGGAGAGTGCACTCTGTGATGTACCGTCTGCGCTTCTTCCGAGCTAGCACCACTCTTGCTTTGCGCAAACACCTGATTGAGACTCTGGTGTTTCCCATGGTTAACTACTGCTGTCTTGTGTATGGAGGTTTGTCTGAGGAGCTCTCTCTAAAGATCCAGCGCCTCATCAACGTGGGAGTTAGGTACGTTTTTGGGCTCAGGAGCGACGTGCACGTTACCCCTTATCGCACACGGCTGGGCTGGATGACATGTGAGACTCGCAGGAAATACTTTCTTGCCTGTCTCACTTTTAAAATCTTGTGGTTTGGAGAACTGACTTATCTTGCTAATTTGTTTGTTGCTAACCGGGGTGTGCGTTTTGTAAGGGGTGAGGCGAATCCANTACCCCTTATCGCACACGGCTGGGCTGGATGACATGTGAGACTCGCAGGAAATACTTTCTTGCCTGTCTCACTTTTAAAATCTTGTGGTTTGGAGAACTGACTTATCTTGCTAATTTGTTTGTTGCTAACCGGGGTGTGCGTTTTGTAAGGGGTGAGGTGAATCCACTGCTCATCAAGCCTTTCAGAACCGAATCCCTTCGTCGCTCTTTTCACGTGTCTGCCGCCTATGTTTGGAATGAGCTCCCCTCTTTCGTTCGTGATATCCCTTCCTTCCTGCCCTTTAAAATAGCCCTGCGTGCGTTTCTCAGCAACCACCCCTAATTTTCCACCTTTTTATTGTGAGCCCATGCGATGAATTTTGTTTTTTTGTTTTTTTGTTTTGTTTTTGCATTTTATTACTGTTTGAGTGCGTCTAGTTTGCCTAAGCTACTTGCAACAACTCTATGCTTATTTTTTTCCCGTTATTTACTCTGTATTTTTGCTGTATGACTTTAGTCATGTTTACCTTGTACAACATAATATACAGTTGATAAATTTCTTTCAATCAATCAATCAATCAATCCCCTCTCTCTCTCCCCCCTCTCTCTCTTTCCCCCCTCTCTCTTTCTCTCCCTCTCTCCATCTCTCTCTCTCCCCCCCTCTGTCTGTCCCCCTCTCGCTCCCCCCCTCTCTCTAATATACGCATTCAAATAAACGAAGACTTGAGAATTGAGTGATGAGAGGGAGGAGTGACAAAAATTATTTATTTTAAGATAATAATTCCCAGTGATTGGCGAATCGTTAGTTGTTATTTCACAAAACTAATTCCTCAAGTGAAGATTGGTGACATGTGGTTCCTGACGTTCTCTGAGAAGCACCTATTAACTCAACAAATTACCTGCGAAATGTGAACAGATGAAATCATTGAGGGCAATGGAAGAACAATTAAATGAGCATTGACCTGTGTTATTGACATAATCTCTCTCTTGGAGCAAAATGTTTAAATATTCCGGTGGAAAATAAATATCTATTTTCATCGAATACGAAACACAAGAAACGAACTCTGCGGATTATTCTATGTTCCAAACTTCTCTCCTACAGGAGATCCCCAAAAGTCAGTGAGTTTAAGTAATAATCGATAAAGTAGACACTGAGAGTATCTGCCTCAATTGCCCTGACTAAGGTAACAGCAGCGACGAATGACGCATTGACGTCGACAAAACAGAGCACAGGACGAAACATATTATGGTGGGGGACTCTGGGCACGTTCATCTGATATCTGAATAGATATCAGCAAGTCCGAGTCGAAACAAGGAACTCGTGTCTAATAGCGACATCCTTGCGGTAATAAAAAGACAAACGCAGACTATTGAGGAGATGAATGTTAATGTCCAACTGTGCAAAGGAAAATTAGAGGGACATGAGAAGAGAATTACAAGCCTGGAAGGGCAGTCAGCCGTAAATACTCGTGACATTGCTGAAGTGGTTTCAGTGAATGAAGAACTTAAACAACAAGTAACAAATTTGCAAGGCTCCTTCGAAATTATGAAACAGAAACAGCTTCAAAATTATGTAGATATTATGGGATTACCTCGTGTTCAAGGCGAGAATTTGAAAACTGTAGTGACTAACATTGCCAAAGTGATTGGTTTGGAGGTGGTGAGTGATGATTGTGCAGTGCTATCGTCAATTAAATAGAGCTAACAATGCTATCTCTGAGACAATTTTTCATCCTACAATTGTCGCTGAATTCGCAAATGATCAGATAAAAATTGACATTCTTCGGGATCTCAAAGAAAGAAATTTTCCTCTTATGGTCTCAGAGATAGCTCTAGGCTTCAAAGAAAATTCTAACATTTATGTGAATGAAAAATTAATCCCTCACCTCAAACGAGCATTTCTTGAGGCAAAAAGGGCCAAGAAAGACAAACTAATCAAATATGTTTGGACTAGGCAAGGCAAAAATCTTGGACGAATGGATGACGGGTCTCCTATACTCGTGTTTCTGAACACTGATGATATTGAGTCAACAATCGAGAATTCTCTGGCGGGTGGGGAACCCTCTGAAGGGTCGAAACCGGTGAGATCGACAACGAGATACAACAAACGCAAACCGGAAGATGACAGCAGTCTCCCGCAACCCAAAAGGAATCAGAGAAGCAGAGTCCCTAGAAACAACAAAAAAAATGAATAGCAATTAAATAAAGTCGAGCCTCTCATTAGAAATAATCTCGAACATAATTTGCGTATAGGACACGTAAACTGCCAGTCCCTCAGTGGAAACTTTGATGAAATATGTGAATTAGTTACGAATCACTGCATTGATATACTTGGAATTTCAGAAACATTCCTAAAACAACATATTGATAGCAATTCAGTAAATATTGAGGGATTTAAATTGTATAGAAATGATAGATATGGAATGGAATGTGGGGGGTGGCAGTATATGTAATGACATCTCTGTTGTGATTTTAAATTATTCGCCTAATTCGTACTCCAGTAAATCCGAATTCATGCTTATGAGTGCTAAACCGAAAAATCGATCGAGAATTCTCTTGAGAGTAGTCTATCATCCTCCCAAACTGGCGTATCCGTTCGATTTTTGGAACGAGGTAGAGAAATTTTCGACGCCATAGAAATTAATAGTACTTATGGGTGATCTGAATATTGATCTCAATAGGAGGGGTAGTGATGACTCGAAACATTTAACTAGTACTGTCAACGAACTAGGTTTACATATCATCCCTTTTGAGCCTACTCACCATACCTCCTCCTCACACACCTAGATTGATCATATGTTTACAAATGATATGGGAAAAATTTCTTCAGTGCAACAAATCATGAGATCAATGCAAGGCCATGATTTAATAATGATTGACGTCGGGATCTCTCTGCCCAGGCTTCAACCCAGAACCTTTCTCTATAGGAATTTGAAAAAGTTGGATAAACGAATTTTATTGCGAAACCTTGAAGATTGTGACTGGGTTGAATTTTATGCGTCCAATTCAGTAGATTCAAAGGTGAAAATTCTGAATGAGCATATTACTAATAACATAGACATTCAGGCGCCTCTCTCACTTGTCACATTAAACAAACCTAAAGCTGAATGGCTCACTGATGAGCTTAAACAACTAATGAAAGTACGAGATGCCAAAAGGGCTGAGTCCAGGAAATCGGGGAGGTGGGAAGTACGAGAAGAATTCATGGCTCTACGTAAACTAGTGAAACAAAAAATAAAAGCGGCGAAGGATGGGTTTAATAAAAACAAAATTGAAAATTATCAAAAAAATTATCAAAACAAAATGCTAATTATTAGGATAGCAAAAGATAAAATTAGTAAAAACAGTCAAATCTCGATTCATCTCAATGAGGTATCTGAATTTTTTGGAGCAATTGGAAAAAGGGCTGGGGATCCAGGCATCTCTTACCTGGGTGGTGAGGAGGGAAAAGGTCGGATGGAAAATATTAGCGAAATTCAAGACACACAAAAATTTAAATTCAGAAACATTACTGTTAGGAACTTAAAGAAAAATATAAACTATTCAAAATCGAAAGCAGTAGGTCCTGACAGTATTTCAGCGGAAATGGTAAAACTTTGCCTCCCCACCTGCGCTAAATACATAGTCCATATTTTTAACTTCTCAATAGATAATTGTATATTTCCTGAACTGTGGAAGGAAGCTCATATTATTCCTGTACCTAAAACAGATACGCCTAAAGGGTGCAGCGATTTCAGACCTATTGCATTAACGTGTTTTTTGTCGAAATTATTTGAGAAAATATTATCTCTACAAATAATTGATCATTTAGAAGCGAATAATAAGTTTGATCCATTGCAGTCGGGTTATCGCTCGGGAATGAGCACTCAGATGGCCCTGCTCAATGTAATTGAAGAGGCCAAGTGGGCTATAGATAATAGAATGGTTACTTTATTGGTCTTATTCGATTTTAGCAAAGCATTTGATACAGTTGAACATAGCCTTCTTCTCGCTAAGCGTGATAAATTAGGATTCTCGAATGGAACTAAAGAATGGATAAACTCATACCTTACGGATCGGAGACAGGCTGTGCTTGGGGAGGGCGAGGGAGGAATGATGTTAAAATCCAATTGGGTCGTAATGGAGAGAGGAGTTCCCCAGGGCACCATATTTGGTCCGTTATTTTTTCTATGTTTTACCCATGATATTGGTGAATCCCTCGGCCCCTCTAAGCACGCAATGTTTGCCGATGATCTAGGAGCGCATTTACATATCTGCCCTAATGAATTAGAGAGTGGAATCAGGAAGATGAGTGTGGAGGCACAATCAATCAAAAAGTGGGCTGACAAAAATTACCTCGTACTCAATGCGAAAAAAACCCAGGCAATAATTTTCGGTAGTTCTAAATTTGTTAACAGAATATACGGGAGTGAAATTGCCAAAATCAGAATTGAAGATACAGAAGTCGAATTCGTGGAAGAAGTAAAATATCTCGGGGTTACGCTAGATTCAAAATTATCTTGGAATGGACAGATCAGAAATACCACGTCGAGAGTTCATGGGGTCATGAATACATTAAAAAAATCGAAAGATTTGCTAAGTCTGAACGTGAGAAAAAACCTTGTAGAATCGCTTGTATTCCCTTACATAGATTATGGGAGTGTGCTTCTAACTGGCTGCAGTGAAGAGTGTGATAAAAAGCTCAAAAGACTTATTAATGTAGGAATTAGATTTATATATAGCCTGAAGAGGGACACTCCCATAACCGAGTTCTACGACAAACTAAAGTGGTTGATGCCTGACCTGCGCAGGCAACTCCTCCTAGGAAAACTGATTTACAAGGTCATTCACACCAAGAAACCTATGTTTCTCTCCGAAAGACTTATCATGAGAAACAACTCAGTGACGCGAGGTTACCACGGATCCCCACTTGACCTTGTGGTGCCTAATGTGAGAACCAATCATGGGTTGTCGACTTTTTCTACCTCAGCCGGGAATCTATGGAATTCCATTCCTTATGAAATTCGCAATGTAAAATCATTAGAGACTTTCAGTAATTTACTATTTGAATTTTTAATTGAAAAGCAAAAAACAATAATTACCAACTTAAGAAGATAATCGCAGGAATTTCTTATTTTAATTTTTAATTGTGTTAGAAGCGAATAAAATAAACAGATAAATAAATGACTAAATATACGGGAAATCATTAAAAGAAAAGAAAGGAAGATAAAAATGAATAAATAAATGAATTAAAAATATGATGGCTGCAAAACAGAACAATTGATGAAACATAACAAATGAAAAATGAATTATCTTGACATTGTATTTAATGAATATTTGGAAAAGTGAAAGAAGTGAAAATATGTGTACGCACTGTTCAATATTATGTATAACAATTCTTGTTGTCCTTAGGGAATAATGTAATTCTAGGACATAAATAAAAACCTTCAATCAATCAATCAATCTCTCTCTCTCGTCTCATGTTCAAGAACCCCCTCGAGCTCCGTATTCCCCAAATTATCCTCCTGAATCTCTCTATATATTGAGTTTGACTGATTCCTGAAGAGTCTACTTCATCTAATGATCCAGTTAAAAATTTATTTTCTGAAATTATCCCGAGTCCGATCTGTACGAGTCAATTTTGTTTACGACTAATGTACCGAAATAGTAATAGTGGAATAAGTAAAAATGAACTACTGCATTATAATCCATTTAATAAATCCTAATCGTTTCCGAAAATTCTAATCTGAATCTCGATCTCTGTTCCGCCTCGTTACTTATCGTCTGGATATCTTAAAATTTATGTTCAACGGATCCACCCCTCTCTCCACGACCCACACACTGAGTAACCGAGTGATACTGTACCCTCGTATTCCACACCCCTAGGCTGAGTTTTGGATTTTGGGTATCAGGATGGTTGGTTTACGGTTTTGATTTAGTTCCAAATACGATTGCGGTTCGTTGATTCCACGTTCCTAAAAATCAACTGACGCCCTATATATTAGAAACAAGGCTAGGATGAGCTATCAATTATTCCTGGAACCCTCTTACCGATTTTTCAGTTTTGGGTTAAGCCCGGGGGAGTGGTTTATGATAACGATTCGCCAGTTTAGATTCTCGTCAAGTTTGAGTAACGGTTTGGTCGGATTGTAGTTGCGGCGTGAAAAATCATAACAAAATACCACCGGCACTATTGATTGACAGGGGCTCGAGGACGATACCCCGACAAGGAGCTATCAGGGAATTAACTACTTCCCACTAAAAGGCGATTGGGATTATAAGCCCGTCTGTCCAGGAGGGGCACGACCATCGACACTGTCCAAATCCCACAGAGGAGGCATTTTACCTTTGTACTGTTACCTTTGTGGTCGCTGGGGAGGGACCGTTGCAGCCTGCCCCGTACGTGGACCCGAATGGAAGGCTGAAGGCCCGTATGTCCCCGCTCTAGGCCGTAACGTGCCTCGTGAAGTTCTCCAAGTAAGAGCCAAAGAGAGGGCTGCAAGCCACGATACCTCCAACTCAGCCAAGGCCAAGGACCCCAAGGTGGAAAAGAAGGCGAAAAGTAAGGGTAAAAATTGACGGAAGGATGGACAGCAAGTGGGACTGCCACCTCTTCCCTTACTTGACTCCAAGTGGGACTACTACACTCCCACTATGGAGACCGACCGATCAAGGTCGACCCCCGAATCACCATATCGAGGTCACCGGTCCGTCGAATCAGGCTATCAAAGACCCTGGTCACCCAACTACTCCGTACCCCACAGTGTGGTCAGAAATAGTGGGGAAGAATACCAGTCCCTACTACCGAGATCAGAGGACACTTACCCTCCTCGCCCACGTTATCAGGAAAGGGACGACTATGGTTACGATGCAAGAAACGAGCTACGACCATACCAAGACTATGAGGAATGAGACTACTATTGACCTGGGGACTACCCTCTATGACGCGAAGATAGATATAGATCATATAGAGGTCGAGGTTCTGCACGCCGTCACGACGATCATACTCATCCCTTAGACGAATATCTTCGCCATCGCGACGATTATCCTCGTCAGCGTCCGGATTACCCCCGTCATTATGAGGACTACCACCACGGTCGCTAACCACCTAGGGGACCCTATTATCCTCCCCCGAGATACTAGATAAAGGACCGAGGACATTTGTTTCGTAAACACGCCCATCATCACTCCGATCGTCACCCCCTACGCTACGTAACCCTAAGAGAGGATCAAAGGCTGAAACCCAAGCTATGTTAATTACTATAAGGCAGAATGAATCTTATATGTACCGAATACTAATAAACCAAAGTTTTCTGTTCTCTCTCATTACTTCATCCTTTTTGTTGGGTCATGGGCGTGGGTCCGATTTATCTAGGTCAACCAGGACTCAACTCAAGGACAGAGCTACCCAGTAAGGGCCCGACAGTGAAGACTCAGCCGAAAGCGAACTGCTGGAATCCCGCAGAACGGATGGAACCAGGAGCCCACAAGGACGAAAGCTGACACGTATAGTCGCGACTGCATGAGTCTGGTTTTCGGCTTTCGCCTGGAACTCTCGCCACCCCTGCCGACGCATGCGCGTTGGTCTACTGGTGTATCCCACCGCGCGTAACGTGTTCCCATTAATTATTTTCGTTGTTTTTCCTATGTTACGGCGATAATTTATAAAAAAAATATTATATAATAAAATATCAATAGTTGAGACAATCTGGAAACTGTCTAGAGTTCCGTGTTACCCAACCTATAGAGTTAGATATCTTCGATAGCCAAATTTTACAATTTGAATCATGGGAGGGAAGTTTGAAAATTTTGAAAAAATCGGCATTGTTCTAATAATATTTCATAAAAAATCTCCCCTTTTCGAACACCCTTTTATAAAAAAAAACTTAATTAAAACTATCTCAATTTGCCAAAATCGCAACTCGTCAGTTATTTGGCAAGAAAAGCCTGTAATTTGTTTTTTGAAGTTGTAACATGTTAATTCATCAATGATACTTCGGATATTCATTAATGACAATTCGTATGGAAGTACAAAATATTTGAACATATTTAATATGAAAGTATAATACATAACAGATAAAATATGAAAGGAGAATCCATTTTAATGGATAAAATACAAAAATATGCGGAAGCTGGCGCAATATGGATAGTTCAAACATTCTTTAAAAATATTCATAACTTAGGAATAAATTGATAAATTGAGCTAAATTTGGGCTCATTATGAAAAGAAAAAAGTTTATACTGATCTAAGAGAAAATACAATTCCATCTCATTAACAATTAAATAGGATTTTAACATAGGAGAACCAGTGTAAAATGTCCATATTGCCTCGGCTTCCCCTAATACATTTTAATAAATTATTTGAAGTTTTTTTTTCATTTGAAAATTAATCGTAATAAATCACAGCTAATAATTATAACGAGTTGTTGTTGTCCTCTCCATAGCTAGATGAAACCTCTCTCCAACCGTGAAGAAACAAACATCTCAATGATAAGTGTTGCTGAAAATAGTCAAAGATATTTATAGTTTAAAGAACTTTGAAGAATAAGAATTTCAGTAAAAAATACATATGAAATAGAAATGAACTTAACTTTCAGATTCGCTCGTCTTCCCGCGTCTTTCATTGATTTGTGTTGCGTAACTGGAAATAATGCAAGAAAAAGTTCATTTATTAATAAACTTTCTTCCATTGAAATATAATTATGAATATCTGAATTTAAGCAAACGGGTTCACTTAGCTTCTTTGTAACCTATCCTCTTTTCTCGCCGAAAATTCGAGTGTATCCTGAGCACTCGATGTCCAAAAGTCACCCCGACTTTTGCGTAATCTGAAGCAGATTGACAGAAAATGATGAATATTGTTGAGAGACAAGTTTGGAGCTGGTAAATTGTAAATTACCTTGAGACAGTAGAATTGCCAAGCACCAAGACTTCCCCGGCGGTCAACCACCAGAAGTCGAGCGAGCGCCTCAGCAGAAAGACATCGAAACAATCGTGCGACACCTTTGTTTCGACTATTTAGGGGATGATAGTTGCTGTTATGAACTGAGTGTCGATTAAACATGAAGTAGCTACGCCGTGGCGATCCCGAAACCACTGGGGAGATGAAGAACGCAACTGTTTTGGAATTTGCAACAGACAGAAATCCCGTATGTTCTAGTGGATAAACAAGATTGAGTCTTAGGTGGTGAAAGGGTGGAGTGATAAGTCAAGTGATTCCGTCGTGGTTGTAGACATTGAACTGCAATTAACAAGAATCATGGAAAGTTGCCAAAAGGATACAATAATAAATGACCCTTCATTAATATTAGAGATAATTACGTCTTCAGCCATGACAGCATCTGCAGAAGACACTGGAGGAGTACATCCTGTGAAATTCGCATATCCTCTGAATGTCCAGGAGATGCAGTACCGTCTGATCCATCAACAACCATTTCTGAATTAAACATATCCAGCCGAGATCTGGCGACCCGTACCGGCTGCTTGATAGCCTCAGAGTCCAAATAGAGGGGTTGTCCCCCTGAAAGTCACTTTCTACCGTGAATTCTAGGAGTTCCAAGTCATTCAGATCAATACTCTCCCCATCATCATCATCATCACAGAGTATAATGGATTTGATAACTTTCCTCCGTGTCATCACTTACTTCCCTGCTGTAATCTTTGAGGATCCGTTTCTCCGTATGATTACAGTTGGCTTTCCACATTTCAGGAGTGACATATGCCAATGCTTTCTCCCAGATCTTGTCAGTTTGCTCCAACGAAAAATCATTGTTACGACTGAAGTTTTTGTCGAAATATCGTTTCGCATCAGACCAAACCAACTCGATAGGATTATAAAAAGAGTGATATGGAGACAAGCGAATGATTTGAGGTGGAGTATTTCGTGCAACATATTCGTCTAATTCAAAGCGGAGAGGTTCCTTATGAACCTGACACAAGACAAGCATTTCTTTTTTTGTTGCACCAACATCATAGGCCACCTTATGATCGTCGAGCTACTCCTGCAATTGTTGCTTCCTCCATTTGGTTGTGGACTGTTGATTAAGCTGTAATAGCGAGAATCTCCGTTTATGGGATTGATGATTAAAAACTGTATTATCTATCAACCTGTGAGCTATAACTGAGATAAGCATCCAATAGTAGGAATTCACAATGCAATGAATAACATGCATGCCCAAGTTCACATGCTTTTTCAAAAAATTAATCGCGCCGAAGAGATGATAAACCAGCAATGAGGTCAAGCAGTCTAAGTAAATTTCATTTTGTCGTGAGTTTTCGATGAAAATCTCGAGATCTAAAAAGATCACTACATTTTTTTCAAGACGTTTTTTGTATAGAAAAAAAGACTTGTGAAAAAGTATTTACAAAAATTCTCTCATCTCTCCCAGATTCAGAGATATTTTTTGAAAACTTGGCGAGGCGCTAAGTCGTTTGATACCGGTTGGCGACTTCTCAACTGAATCATTCCCTATTGAATTACATACCAATTGGATTAAGCAGCAATGTTAGTTTCGCATATAGTCGGGACCAGATGAGAGTGGTCATGGGTTTGAGTGGCGGGGGAAGACGGTTGATACCTAAATATGAGAGAGTGGGGGAACCCAGCCGGGACCACTCTCATATTGTCTCCAGCATATAAGATTTTCAATTTTTGCCAGTTAAGTAATTGCCATGGACATGAAACGTATCCAAGGACATACCCGCTTTGAGTAGTAAGAAGAATTATCAATCACAATTACTGAAGGTTCAGTAAGATTGGGAAGCAATTGCTCAATGAACCACTTTTTATACATTTCTCCATTCATATCACCATAGTAATCATCCGATTCTTTGGGTTTAGCAGCCGTGCGAAGAAAAGCAAGGCCCGGGAACAAATCATTCTTTGCCCTAAGCATGACGGATGAGATACCTGTCGCCAGTAGAACCTGATTTCATCAAAGAACTTGGGGGGTCATTATCTTGCCTTTCCTTCGTTTTTCCAGTGCCCCGGCGGAAGGTCCATGATTCATCTTGGTAAATTATTGGTATCCCCAGATCGATAAACCACTCCATCTTCTTGAGAAATTCAATTCTCTTGGCGACGTTGTACGGTTTTTCTCTGAGATATTGAGTACCATCCCTTCGTATGAATTTGAAACCCAAATCATAGAGCACTAGCTTCAGAACCGTGAGTGAGCCATGGAAGCCGATTTTCCGCTCTCTTAAAGTTAGGAGTGTAACATGCAATGATTGTTTATTCTTGATAATTGAGAATGAGACATTACAGAACGTGTAAGTAAAATGATATTTACTTGATTATATTGTAAAGTACTCGAGCAGTCAGAGCAAGACCTGAAGAATCCAAATAATTAAAATTTAAGCATAATATTCAAGATGATAAATGAAAGAGAATATAACTGAATATTTTTGCTCACGATTTTCGGCAAATTCGTAAATGATACCTCGAATTTGATCTCCGACAGTTTCATCAATGTTTCCAACAGTCTGCGTTTTGGCCTGATTTTCCCGGGAGTGGAAAATTCAGTACCCGTATCACCAACACTAACGATTTCCATCACCGTCGTCTTCGAAATTCCCAAAGCAGCAGCTGTTCGGGCTCTATAATACCACATGCACACCAATAGAGACCTCAAAATGCATTATGAGCATGATGATTGAAAATATTATTGTGTTAAATGAATGATGCAATAAAAACTGAATCAGTGCATTATTATCAGGCAAGTGCAAAATAAGTTCTGCTCTCCTCCCTGCAACGAAGTGACTGTAAAATGAATCATCACCAGAATAAAAACAAAATAAAAAAGATTTAAGCAAGATTAACTCGCATTCATTTCATATAAAGCAGGAGAGAAAATCCCAAAAGAATTAAAGTGTGAAGATTGATAAATTGTCAGACAAACCATGATCAAAAAAGAATGAAAAAAAATCAATTAGGAAGACCTTAAGATCACCTTCCACTTGTTGCTCGGCCGTTGAATGAAGTACCCTGAAAGTATATAAAAATATTTATTGAATGGTTATTGAGGGACGCCTTTTCGATGAAAAATAGAGTGATTCACTTCCGTTGGTTTCAAACATTTTTTTCTACCGAACTTTGTATATTATGTTCTGAGACTATATGATACCTAAGAATAAAAACATTTTCATCCTATTAAAATCGAATTATCGTAATAAGAAACAGGTAATATTTATCATCATTACCTGACTTGAGCTACGGGCAGCAAAGGCCCATTATTTTCCCGCTCTTTCTCTATGTACTCATGAAGGAAGTAAACGAGAGCTTGAGCTTGCGAGTTGAACGAACAACCCCTTTTATCCCTCGTATAACAACTCCATTTCTTTTGTCGTCTCTTAGGAGTCGTTTCGAGTTTTTTTACTTTCATGGTGAGCCGAAACATTTGATGGCAGCTGCGAAAAAAACCTTTCCCGTTGGTCAAAAACTCAAAATGATCGACACGAATATATTTTTAAATTGAAGACATGCTGGTGTCTGTGTGTGTATGTGTGTGTGTGTGTGTGTATCTGTGTGTTTGCGGTCAAAATTTTTATCCAGCAACATTTACTGAACAAATGAAGTGATTCGATTTTGTTTTCAGTTAATGCGTCTCCATGTAATTTCGAACTGATTAATTTGTCAAGACGATCGCCTCAGCGGTTCTCTAATTATTCGCATAAAACTTATGGAAAAACTTGAAACAAGCAGTATGGCGGAAGCTATTTGACAGATCACTCATGACTGTTACTTTTTGTGTAAATTATTTTTCCTCTATTTTAGTTTCTACCAATTCCATTGGTAGTATGCTTCCGAATGGAACTCGATCCATGTTTCTTAGAAATGAAAACTTGTTGGTTGATATTTTTGAAAATGTTATAGCCAACAATACTCAAATTTCATTTCACCTTTTGATGTACCATAGACTCTGCCCCTTTTACGTATGTACATTTTTTCTTCCACTCATTAAAATAAAGAAGCAGCAACATTTTGAAATTTAGCTGAATAATATTATACCTTGAGAACGGAGTTACTGTTTTAAAAATTTTCAATCATGACTTTTTATGTTCAGGCAGTTGATTAGAATAAATAGGGAGTGAGAATAAGTAAATATGCGAAATACTAGTGGCTACATGGGTAGCGTGCGGCTGCGGTGGTCATAAAACCGTTACCTCATTTTCTCCATTTCTATAAAATGAAAAAAAAAATTTTTTTTTTATATGATATGATCTTTCTAAGTCAGCCTAGAGTGAAAATGCACAGTTAAATATAGATACGTTGATCCTTTTCTTCTTAAGAATCTTTGATAAATTGTTCTATCTCAGTAACTATTGAATATATTGACCTGAAATTGGATATAGGAATGTTATTTGACAATCCTAACTAGTAGTCAATGTTTCAAAAGGTTTCCCTGATTTTAATCCATGTTATAGTGTTCAAGAGTGAATTCTGACCAAAAAAATACAAAAACGGCAATATCTTGAAAAGTTTCTATAGAGGGGTATACATATTTTGATTGATGCAGATAGATGACATCAAGACGAACATTTTGAAAAAAAAATTGAAATCGGTTGTATAGTTTTTCAGATATTGAGCAAAACAGTTTCACATATAAAGTTGAATATCTCCGAAACTATTCGTTCGATTTTGCTCATCCAAAATACCAAACTTTGTTATCACAAGACCTGAAATTCTACCAAGTTTGAAGTTTCTATCTCGATTATTTTCCAAGTTATCATGTTTACAAGCAATTGCAGCGAAAAAATGAAAAAACGAGAATAAAGCCACATTGCTTGGGGTATAATGGTCTTTTTTCGATCCATTTAGATAGGTATCATCACGACGAGTATTTTGAAAAAAAAATCGAATCGGTCGAATGGTTCAGGAGATATCGGCAAAAAACGATTTTTGAGGAATTGCTCTATCTCAGGAACCGCTCAACCGATCGAGCTGAAATTTGGCCGAGTTTTGAGTATCATTAGTACCAGATAGCAGCCAAAATTTCAAGTTCTTTGCGCTAACCGTTGTCGAGTTATGGGGGCAATTGGGGACATACGCACACACATGAGCACAAACATACATACATACATACAGACATTTTTTAAAAACATCATTTCTTCACGTTTCATGGCATTTCTAGACATTTCCACCCAAAATTAGGAAATCGAAAAAAATTACAATTACATAGCTTTCATTCGGAAGCAAAAATGACTATTCAAAGAAAATTCAACGATTTTACGTAGAAAAATTATGGGATTTTAATCATTTTTTCTTCCATCGAGGCTTCTTCATGAAACTTAGCTTCATGGAACTCATTAGTTTATAAAGATAATCACTTCAGCGGTTTTGTACAGAATTGGTCGGGAAGTCATTGATTCGATTCCTAATGAATCAGAACTTTCGCCCCGCTATTCTATTCATTTAAATTTCCATCAAAGTCCTAAGTCAAATACAAAAATCAAAAGAATTGATGACAAGATCGTCAATGATCGACATAACTAGTTAAACATCCACACTACCATACGATGGGATTATCATGTCACAAAATTTTAATACTTTATTTTTCAGCCTGCTTGATGATCGGCAATACGTTTTGCGATCATTCATACACTGTTGAAAATTTTCTTCTGACATTTCCGGTAAGAGTCTTGAAAATTTCTGACAAGTGACATTTCCACTTAATTTCGAAAGAATTTTTTCATTGAAAATAGTGTCACAGAAAAATACATGGGAACTGTAAATTTCAGTTTGACTATTTCCCGAAAATTGATTGGAAATCAAGACAATTCAGGGAAATCTATTATCCCAGATTCCCCTGAATTCCAGATTCTCCTGAATTTTCAAAGAGTTCCTTCAAAATTGCTGAAATTTCAGAAATATTCAGAATATTCATTTCCCCTTAAAAATCGGCACTTGCCGTGAACTAGATCCGGATGTTGCTGTTGAAAAGTCCCTTTAAAGTTTTAGAAAGCTACTCCCCAGATTATCCGCCGTTACGCCGTCTAGTAACGTATTATTAAATTGAGTGTATCCCCTCGGAAAAATCAACATCTCAAGCTCGGTTAATTTTGCCGAAAAATTACCCCACGCTTCGTACATCCCTATCCGTCGGTTGAGACGGCACAAGTTATGTAACCGCGTTAAATCGATTCCCACCGGTGAAAGGCAAAAATATTCGACATAAGAACAATTGATTAACATTAAGAGAAATAAATTACGATATTCCGGTCGAGTTGTGCATTTTTGAATTTTGTTTCCGTTCAGAACGCCTACGTAAATTAAATTAAAGGGGCATATGCCACGGAGGATCAGCGCCGACACACCGAGCCACCCCATGAGCATTGACACTTCCCTTTTTGATGTTTTTAGAGAGAACACGAAAACGAGTGAAATTCTCGAGCTCCCCTAGTCGCGAGAGTGTTAGGAGTCTTCTAGTCTGTACGGTTGGAAGGTCATACGGGATCAATTGGCTCATTTATTCCGTGTGAATTGCCAGGGCTTTTGGATTTTTATTCGGTTGAGCAACTCCTGATTCCTCTCCGGAGAGTGTCCTTCAGGGATAAATTATTTAATTTCGGTCGTAAGCAGAGCTAAGACCCGCTTTTTAGAAGTTAATACGGTTTAGTACGGTTAAGATAGAAGAAATCCCCCCGATTACGAACATGAAAAAGTAAGACCCCATTCAAATATTCAAATTAAATCTCCCGCGCGCCGCCGTTCACCAACTAGGGAAATCGAGACGACGCTCGCGCCAGTTCACTAGCCGTCCCTTTTTTCCCACTCCGACACTACAGTCCCGAAGATCAGTCATCTCCCAACCGTCTCGATTTACGCATCACCACGCACACAGCCACGTATATCCCCATTTGATAATCCTGAGGGCCCTACAATTAGCTACGAGGGATTATTAACCACAATGGTGAGTATTGGCATCGTTATTTTCTCGCGAGTGAAAGTTTTCAGTGCAAGTTGGTGAAAAACTAGGTGCGCGAAATGAAATCCCCGACGCTCTGTAAAACCGACGCCAACACTCGCGAAGCTCGATACGCATTCACCCGATTTGCCAAAGTTAAGTTAATTTTTCCCAAGAATCCTTAAAGCTCTGTAGAACCCCCTTGCAATTCAGAAAGTGATATCTACGATTTTTAATAAGAGATAACGTGCGAAAAATGTCGCGCGTGCCCCGCGTCTTCGAGCTCTGTACACTCGACTATATACATTCGGCTCCATAGAACCCTAATTATTTCTGGCGAAACCTTTATGATTCTAGGGAAACGCTTTGTCTTAAAACCAGAAGAATAGTAAGGACATAAATTATGTGTTAGTTTGGCCGTTTTAGTTAGTCTGGGAAACAGTGAGAATGGGGTCAAAACTCGTGCAGAATGTCAAGGCCATCGTGCCATTGGTTGCTTCATTTCTATGGCCCGGCCGGCATTACCCCATATGTTCGACGCCGCTTACGAACATTCCCGCGCTATGAAGGCTCGTACCAACCCATGCTACGTTTCTTAACCCCCCCCCCTGTTCGTAAGAATTTCGGGAAAATCGTTGTATTGAGATGCTCTGTCCCGCGCCCCTTGAGCTCTGGTTCCCGAAAGTGAAATAATTGCTATGTTAAATGAAACCACTGATAAATGGTATAACAGGAGGTACCGAGACGTGTTACGTGCCCCCGATCAGTTCCCCGATTATAAGATCATCGAAAATAATTTATACATCCACCGCCCAAATCCTTTTATTTCGTTCGAGATGGAGGACGTGGACGCGTGGAAAATAGTATTACCTAACGAGTTACGTCGTCGGGCCATTGCAGAACCCCACCAACTACCACAATCTGGACATTTAGGAGCGAAGAAGACTTATCAGAGGGTCGCTCTCCAGTACTATTGGTTGGGTATGGAGAAGACCATTGCTACGTATGTTAGTCACTGCAATGTTGTCAGAAGTGCAAGGTCGAGAAAGCCCCTCCGGCCGGTTTAATGGGTCATAGAGTTATCGAAGCACCTCGGACTACTGTCGCCGCGGATATCATGGGCTCAATAACCCCCAACAAAGCCGGCCACCGCTACGTACTCGTTTTGCAAGATTTGTTCACAAAATGGATCGAAGTTGTACCCTTGCGTAGTACTACGGGAAAGAAAATCCGGAAAGTTATCGAACACAAGGTCATATCTCGATGGGTAATCCCTCGCGTATTGTTAACGGACAATGGGACCGAGTTTGTTAACAAAGATATACGGGCGTTAGCCGAAAAGACCGGTATGAGACTGAAGAAGACTCCCGCGTACCACTCCCAGGCGAATCCAGTGGAGAGGGTTAATCGCGTTATCCAAAATCCAGGAAGTTATCGACTCGACAATGCTACACTCTTGGTATATCAATGATAATACACTCGGCACAATTGATGACAAAATGATTCGACCTAGGGTTGGATCCTCCTCCATGCGCTGGGGGACCTTGGGCAGGAGTTGGGCTGCGCTGCTGGCTAGAATGTGGTTGAGGAGGTCCAATAGTCCTGGCTGTTCTTGTTCGACCCTCTCCAAGTGGGTGAGATACGGCACCAATACGCCCCAGGATGCCGGGCTCACCTCTGGCATTGGGATATCAGGCAGATGGAACTCAGGCGTTGGGGGCAGGACTGGTGGTATCCTGGTTCGGGGTGGCCTGGTTAGCCCCTGATGGTTCCTCCCTGTAGGCCTTTCTTGCGGTCAGTGTCCTTAGCGGGACCGAGGTTGGCCCAGTAGCTGGAGTCGGCGCCTGCATGAGGAGTCCAACCAGTATGGAGCTTTCTCTCTCTCTGGGGGCTTGGATCCGGGCTGTCCGAATCTTCTTCCATCAACTGGGCTGGGCGTGCCTCAGGAATTATCTGGGGGTCATCCATTCGTTCCAGTCTGACGATTACCTCTCGAGGAGAGGCCCTGTCTGTGTTATCTTCACTGTTTAGATCAAATGGATCGTGTTCCCTATCACTGCCCGGACTATCTTGAAGCAAAGGCTCTTTTTGTTTGCCATCGTTTGACCGTCCAACTAAGGAAGGTCTCGGAGGCGATCTTTCCTCGGCCATATTTTTCTCAGTTTGTCCATCCTCTTTGTCGCTACTTTCCTCTACAGGAACGATCGCGTTTACATTAAATAGTTTCTTCTCACTATCTTGAATGAAAAACTTTTTTCGTTTGTCATCTTTTAAACTTCTAACGAAGAAAGCATTAGAAGACGATCTTTCCTTGACCATCTTTCTCCAGTTTTTCCTGTTCTCTTCATCGCTATGTTCTTCAGCATCAAAATCATTAATATCGGCCTGTTTCGTTTGATTTTCTGTCGTGTCCTTGACAGAGATCTTTTCCCTATCTTCATTCAAACTCTGTCTAGTTTCCGGTGGATCGTTCTCTTGCTGAGTGCGAGAATTAGATTGCTTTTTCTGTTTCGTCTGTGTTGTTGTCTTGTTCTCGACAGAGATGTTTTCCTCATCTTCATCGAAACTTTGGCTAGTTTCCGGTGGATTGTTCTCTTGCTGAGTGCGAGCCGTGGATTTCTTCTTAGATCTGACTGAAAATATCATTGCGTCAGCATTTTTGAACACTTTCAAAGTCTCAGCTTTTTTAGATTGCTTGGAATAAAGAGATTTTGAGTCTTTATTCTGTTTCAACTTCTTAGTGTTACTAATCGAAGATTGATGAATTTGAAAGTGAAAAATTTGGCACGTTTCAAAAATTTGTTGTCCCTGGGGTCACTGGGGGGTTACTGGGTTATTGGGGAACTATCGCCAACATCGATATGATGGGACGTGAGGGACGTAACAGGAAATGCACCGGTCGAGGGAGGACATAGCTTCGCGTCTAGAAAATCGTAGAGGCATTCGAAACTGAATAGTTGCGTTTTCTTCCAGGGTACGTAGCTCACAACACATAACAACTCGGTGTGCATTTTCGACCGATGTGAAAGGAAATTTTTCCTCTGGTTTGTCTCGATAACACCATGTCTGGTCATAAGAATCGATTACCATTCGCGAGGCCAACAAGAAATTCATACCAAGGATGAAATCTTCGGCTAGTTTGGGGAAGAGGTAGGCAGAGGCCGTAACAGAGCGTCCACCTAGTTGACCATCGAATTGGGTCAAGGAGTCGACACGTTCTACCTGTCCGGCGGCACAGATAATACGTTTCGGTGTGACCGGCACGGAGGGCAACTTTGCACGATTAAACAACTTGATTCCGGCCGGGCCGGAAAACATCCTTGAGGCACCTGAATCGATTAAAACGCGGATGGGTTTTCCACAAATTTCGATATCGAGATAGAAAGACATCGGGTTGTTATCAGAAGTAGCATTAACAATGCTTTCGGGTGCTTTCAGGTGGTAACCCTTCGGGAACAAACAGATCTTTGGGGTCCGTTCCTCCCTGGGACAGTTCTTCTGGAACGGGGAATTTTGGTGGCGTACTCTCTAAATAATTCTCGCTAGTGCGGTCTCTACAAGCGATATCGTATAAACCACAACAAGACGTAACTTTGGAACAGAACCATTGGGTACCTAACTCTTGTAGGACCGGGTTCTGATTTGGGCGAGATGTTTTCCCCGGTGATGAGCGTCTCACTATTCGTTTCCCGCACGGCTCGGTCTTCCAGTGGAATCAGGAGCGCAATGCTCGCAGGTCTTGGTAGACACGCCTGATTTCCACACTTGTAACAGAAGTATCTGCATTCAGCGGTACAGGTGCGGTGACGATGGCCCAACTTCTTGCAGTTCCAACAGTATAATTCTCCCATTTGAAGGCCAGCCAATGAATCACCGTCGTCAAATACTTTGCCTTCTTCTTCTGGTTCAGTAACCTGGTTCACTTGAGCTTGGGGAGTCTGAGGGGGTACTGGTTGCCTTGGCTCCTCACGCCCAGTCGGATTCGCGAATCTTCGAGCTCTACTCAATTTTGGAGGGGTCACTCTGTTTTTCTCCGCGAACTGGATGACTGGATTCGTCAGTCTTCGACCCTCCAGGCCTTAAAAGGGGGTCCTCCATACCGTGGATAGAAGGGGTTGGCTTAGTGACCTTGGTCTTCTACCCCTTGTCTATTAACTTCCTCTTCTCCGTGTCCGAATGGTTGTCGGATAAGGGCATCGTATCGTAATGTAACTGGCGTGGCGCGGAGGACGAGTATCCGTTTCAGTAGGATTATTGGTATGGATAACTACATAATTAATGAACTGCAGATCCCATGGAACGTAACTAGGAGGGAATGTTTCGTCACCGAGGTTAGACGTAACAACACGTGAATTTTAAGAGGGGGTGATTGTAACGTAGTATCGTAATGAAATTTCGCGGAACATAACTGACGCGTAGCGACGGAAAATTTCTCACGGGAGGACACGTAACATAAGGTTAATAAGACGGTTAGTGAATTAAGCGGAAAATCTTGATCTCAGCTATGCGAGAATTAGCGATCACACGAAAAAAACAATATATCATGTAAGGATGGAATTCCGAAATATCGATTAATTACAGAGAAGCGGATAAATTACAGCGGAGCAAAAGGTGCAGCATTCAATTCAAATGGTGGATTTCCTGCCTCCTAGAGAAGGTAAGACTTAATTAGCAGTAAATGCTCAATAAGTAAAATATATTCCCTGTTCAATTGGTGGCAGCTAATAATTGACAGAGATATTCGAGAATTTTTCGTAAAATTATGCGAGATAATTAGGACGTATCACTTTCACTATTGGAAACAGGAAATATCGTTGAGGGCGCTGTTTTTTGCCAATATGGCCGTCAAAGAGGTATTCACACACGCGCTCACACAAGCCCCCATTTGCTTGTGTATCGTAGATGTGCACCCTTCACGCAGACATTTCTAGAGGGGTCTTGTTATTAGGCGTCTCCAATAACTCGCGGATTCAACTGTACGGCAATTCACTGACATGTTTTCCGGTTGACGCTTCGAAGTGAAAGAGAGCATCCTTCATAAATGGAATCTTAATTCTCCTGAAATTTCTCTCTCCGAATTGCGCTACCGTTCTGATCCGATGAGTTGATCGAAATATCCTAATACAGAGAGAGAGAGAGAGAGAGAGAGAGAGAGAGAG
>NW_021680694.1:160526-165097 GCF_001412515.2 Diachasma alloeum
GAGAGAGAGAGAGGGAGAGGGAGAGGGAGAGGGAGAGAGAGGGAGAGAGAGAGAGGGAGAGAGAGAGGGAGAGCAAAAATGAGAAACTATAAAAAATCAAATCTATCAGATTTATCAAAAATGTTTGAATTTTTTTGTGTCCTTTGAAATTCTTCATGAGTAGTTTTCCTGATCATTTTTTTGAAACTTTCTAGTGGTCCATTTCCAGTATTCGTCAAACGAAAGAAGCATTTTATCCCTACACTGAAAATATCAAAAATACTTAATAGAATCTATTCTTCATTAATAGAAATCATTTTATAGGCAAGAAACAACAATTTTATCTTCTTGTGAAATTTATTGTATTGAGGTATTTACTATATGAATTCCTGGCCCCAATTTCTTTTTAGTTCATTTTTCTCCTATCGAAATGAACAAGCAAAAAGGCTCAAAAATTGTGGTTGAGGGGTGGAAAATATTTCAATTGTATTAAAATGATTTCGATTCTCCATATATAAAATATTTTGAACATTTATATTCGGGAAAATACGCAGAAATGCTACGAAACTTTCGAACTGATTTTCTCACGAATATCGCACATTAAAATATTCGTTAGAATTTCAATATAATGTTGTTTTCTTAAATATTTAAATATTCCATGAGGAATGACTCTTCTGATAAGACACCTATGCAAAATTTTCTATATTATCGACCGTAGTTCCCTGCATCACTTACAAAAGTCGGCCAAATGGAATTTCAGCATAATTCCTCAGATATTTGCTTATTCAATTTGCTGTTTAGATTTAATGTCATATCATTGTAAAATAAAATTTATCACATAGCATATTCTCATCTACATTTTGAGGAGAGTGCAAGTACGGTATGGAATAGTATTAGTTGCATTCTTTGCTGTGTATCAGCTTTCGTAACTTCTCTGTTCCCTCGACGAATTTTCAAGATGATCGAGAAATGTTCGAAATGGCCACGTCAATTATATTTATCATGATAAAGCATACATAGAAAACGAATCAATAATTAGTTTTTGTTAGAAAGGAGACTTTCTTGGAAAATTTTTCAGTATAATAAATATGGCATTACATTGGGATTATAAATATAAGCATTTTCTGCTATAAAACAGGATGAACATAATTCTATGTATGCAAAGATCTAACTGTTCATCAGAAATTTTTATAATCCCTCGTGGCTAATTGTAGGCCCCTCAGGATTATCAACTGGAGATATACGTAGCTGTGTGCGTGGTGATGCGTAAATCGAGACGGTTGGGAGATTGCTCTAGGGACTGTAGCGTCGGAGTGGGGAAAAGGGGACGGCTAGTGAACTGGCGCGAGCGTTGTCTCGATTTCCCTAGTTGGTGAAAGGCGGCGCGCGGGAGATTTAATTCGAATATTTGAATGGGGTCTTACTTTTATGTTTTTATGTTCGTAATCGGGGGGGTTTCTTCTATTTTAACCGTACTAAAGCGTATTAACTTCTAAAGAGCGGGTATTAACTCTGCTTACGACCGAAAGTAAATAATTTATCCCTGAAGGACACTTCGTAGAATTAGGCGTTTCTCAACCGAATAAAAATCCAAAAGCCCTGGCAATTCACACGGAATAAATGGGCCAATTGATCCCGTATGACCTTCCAACCGTACAGACTAGAAGACTCCTAACACTCTCGCGACTAGGAGAGCTCGAGAATTTCACTCGTTTTCGTGTTCTCTTTAAAAAAAATATCAAAAAGGGAAATGTCAATGCTCATGGAGTGGCTCGGTGTGTCGGCGCTGATCCTCCGTGGCATAAGTCCCTTTAATTTAATTTACGTAGGCGTTCTTAACGGAAACAAAATTCAAAATGCACAACTAAACCGGAATATCATAATTTATTTCTCTTAATGTTTATCAATTATTCTTATGTCGAATATTTTTGCCTTTCACAGGTGGGAATCGATTTAACGCGGTTACATAACGTGTGCCGTCTCAACGGACGTATAGGGATGAATGGAGTGTGGGGTAATTTTTCGGCAAAATTAACCGAGCTTGAAATGTTGATTTTTCCGAGGGGATACACTCAATTTGACGGTTTTCTCCTCCTCGGGATTAGGGTTCCTCACTCGGGCTAGTATCTCTTTTTCTCTCTAACCTACACAATTACCCTCCTGTTTGCATAAGTGGCGAATTCGCCTGGAATTTCGTCACAATTATCCCTTTCTTGCCGTTCCGTGTCGGTGGTCATCGCTCCGGATTCCCGATGTTGTGGGTCCCTCTGCGCTCGAGTGGGTTGATTCCTTTCGGCGAGTCCTTGCTGTTGGGCCTTCCTGGAGAGTCTGATAGATGTGCCCCTGGGTTGAGTCCGGGTTGACCTAAACAAATCGAACCCACAACCATGACCCCAAAAAAAAATTTCACGGTGAAGCAATGTTAACGACAGAACTTAATTTATTAGGCCTTAGTACAATGCGGACTAGTTTCCTCTTAATATCCTCTTAACTTGGCCCTAAGCCTTGAGGGTAATCCCGACCCTCATAGCTGTGGTAGGGTCGTGGTTCCTCCCTGCGATGGTAGCTATGCCCATCCCTTGGGTTCCGTCCATACTCTGCATCGCGGGGTGGACCGTATTTCCTTCTGAGTAACGTGAACGGTAGGGGTAATTCTCCTCCGACCTCGATGGCGGAAGTTGATACTCATCCCAGCGACTGCTGACCTCACTCTGGCGTGCGTGATATCTAATATCCTGGCGTTGGGGGTCGATAACCTCGATATGGTGGTTGTGGGGTGGGTCTTGAGGAGTCCTGATTCATCGTTGGAGAGCAATAATCCCACTTGGTATCGAGCAGGGGGAGTAGCGGGGACCCCACCGGCTGCTTGCCCTTTCCCTTCTTTCTACTCTTCGTCTTGGGCTCATCCTCACCTTTGAATGTCTCGTCGACTGGGGCTAAGACGTCGTGACTCACAACCTTTTCCCTTCCAGGCTTCTCCCTAGCCCTGGCCTGAAGGACTTTCCGGGGCACATTGCGTCCTAGGCAGGAACATATGGCCTTTGGCCCTCCATTCAGGCCCATGGACTGGACACATGGTGATTGTTCCTCCTCGGTGACCACAGAGGTAACAAAACGTCTCCCCTGTGGCGTTTCGGCAGTGGCGATGATCGTGCCCCTCTTGGCCACAATTGTAGCAGTGGAGTTTGTAGTCTCAGTCACCCGGGACTGGGAAGGAGTTGATCCCCAAGGGTTCTCTAGTGGGTGACTCGTCTTCTGCCATTTGGCCTCGCGTTCCCTCTGGCTCGGCTGTAGTCGGTCGAGGGGAATTGGATGGGAATGCAACTGCGTCCTCCGACTGACCCTCTGGTGTAGGGGCATCGGTTTCCTCCATGAGTTCGTCTTCGACCGCATCGGCCCATAGTTCCGCAGAGCGGGGAGCGGGGTTGTTTGCTGGATTTGCGACGGCCGGAGCTCCTAGCGGCAGTATCCCTAGACTTCGGCTTCGGGTCGGAACATCAACGGTCCCAGCCTCTGTCGGTGGGTTGGTGAGAGTTTGGACACCGTTGGCTGGGGTGATGAGAGACGCTCATGAATCTTGTAATGATTTTTCTTTGGCCTCAACAAATTCTTAATAAGCCCTAACCCAAAATTCTCGATTATCCAAACACGGCCAACTCATTACCTTCGTTCTCGTAATCCGACAAGTCTGAAACGCCAAAAACCATAACGCTAAAACTGGACTTCGGGAACAATCAGCAGCTCATTCAATCCTTACTTCGTGTATTTAGGGCGCCAGCAGATTTTTAGCAACGCGGAATCGACAAACCGCAAACGGAACCGTATTTTCTTAAAACTAAATAATGATTGTCCCCAAAAATCCAATAACGACAAGAAACATATCCCAAACCATACGCAGAAATGTGGATTACGAGGGTACGGAATTTACTCCGCTGCTCAGTGTGCGGGTCGTGGAGAGAGGGGTGGATTCGTGGACGAGAACATCAATTAACAAAGCCAATCATCGATCGAGAAACCAATAAACCAATGTCTTAAATTCCAAACGGGATAGGTAAGGTCGATATTGAATAATAAACACAATTGTACTGACGTGTTTCGCTATTGCCGATATTAATACAAAATCGTAAATTCGTACAAACACAAAATTACATCAATTTGACTCAAAATACTTTTAAATACTCTGAAATGATCCATTAAACTCCAAAAAGACTCGAAAGATGCGAATAATAATTTTAAGTATGAAAAAGAAAGCGATCCCAATCCAAAGCTGATAGAGAGAAGCAAAGGTATTGTCCACGAGCGGAACACGAATCCGAGCGAGAGAGAGAGACTATAGGAAGGTAGCATACGTGCGAGAGAGAACGGATGAGGTAGATACGCGAAATAAAAAAGAGAGCTCACGAAAAGCTATTAATTTTTCTCTTATTTTTCGACTGTAATTAATCGAATTCCGAATTCTGGAGCGCCTTTATAATGGTTTCCCTAACTCTTGCGCTATTTGAAACGCATTGAAATCGGGAATCTCATTCACCGAAAAGGTAGCAAAAATGAGCTAGGGAGCTTGAATCAGCCACGTGGCTGATTTACCGGAA
>NW_021680694.1:165250-197464 GCF_001412515.2 Diachasma alloeum
TCTCCAGGAAAATAGGTAGCTTACGGTCTCCAATAATTTCCAAAATAATAGGTAGCTTATTCATGAACGTAAGAGAGCTTAGATAATTTTATTGTAATGGATTCCAACCATAGAAATAAAGATAACTAAAAAGATAGCATCCCCATGCCCAACCGAAATCCAAAACTCAACGAACGCTAGAGAGCATTAAAACACGAAAAAGGTAGCTTCAGAACAATTCAAGTAGCCTAATTTTTTCTCCCAAAACTCGTTTGAGTTTGAGAAATATAAAGAAATAGGTAGCTTAGAATAATTACGTAAAGAGAGCGAGAAAAGGTAGCAAGCAAAAAGGTAGCAATGAAGCAGGTAGCGAGTTGCATCAATCGCCGTAGCGAGACGCATAAAGCATGAAATTTAGCCCAAAAGTTACGGTAGGTAGCATTATTACTATTTGAATTTATTCAGGTAGCGTAATTATCATTTAAATAATTTCAGGTAGCTTCCAGGGAGCATTTGGGTTTGTTTGAAGGGTTTTCTACTCTTCAAACCATGAGTATCGGTGTTGGCGTCATTCCGAGAGGTAGCGACGCCATTCCGCGTGGTCCAACTGCTTTACCGAAAAACGCACTAATTCACTGTTAATCACCTCTAAATAAGTACACGAGTACTTACCATCGTCTGGAGCGTTGATTTCGACTGGATTTGGATCACGGGGCCTCGATAATTACCTCGAAAGAGAACTTGTTCAGGGAGCTAAATCGACTCGTACCTCACTCTTAGTCGTCCGGGTGGATACTGTAATGGCGACTATCGCGTGTGTCCGCTCGGGCCTGTTGCATAGTGGTGGGGAGTCTGGGGGAGACTAGCCCCGTACGGTGCTGACTCGAGTGCCGGAGACGCGAACTATCGATTCCCGGGGTAATTGTGCGCGAAATATTTAAAGATTTAAATTTAAATTTTCCTAGAATTGATTCTGATTATTTTAACTGAACAAAACTGAAATTACTTGAACTCAACGTGAAACTGAGATGGCTGAGCGGATCTTCACTCCATCTACGATCGGAATAAGGTAGCTTATCTACAGAGGGCACTCTCCGGAGAGGAATTAGGACTTTACCAACGAAAACTCAAACGCAAACTTAACTAAACTAAAAGCCCAATGGCGATCCGTTTCGACGACTGGGCAATCGTCTCCACGGCCTTCCAACTGAAAGCCCTAACACTCTCGCTCAAGGGAGCGCAAGCATTTCAACTCGACCTATGTACTCTATCGACAAACCAAAAAGGGTTACAGAAAACACTGGGTAGCACATTATCATGGCCAAATATTCCACGGTGATATCCTGATCCTCAACCGAATTTACGTAGGAAAATCTCAAAATTACTAAACTCTAACTCAACAAAAATGACTCGAAAAAATAAATATTTGCAAAATATCTGGTTTATTTAATGAAGTTATTTAATGAATATTGTTCTAAAATTTTAGGGAATCGATTCATGCGATAGGTAACCAATTTAAGTAGTTTTCCGAACTTAAGGTAGCTCTGAAGTAGAGTTAAGGTAGCAGGTAGCTCTAATTCGCCGTATAGATTTTTATCGCGATAAAAAGGTAACGGTTTATAAAATTTTACTCTCTCTCTCTCTCTCTCTCTCTCTCTCTCTCTCTCTCTCTCTCTTTCTATACATAAATACCCTGGAGTTCCGCAGGTGACGAATTCGCCTGGAATTTCGTCACAATCTTCTTCATGATCATTACGTCTAGTGGACCGCTGATTACCGTAGCTGGTGGGGATGTCTCCTCTCGAGAGGGTATTCTATCAGTGGAGTGTTGGGCCGGGAATTCCATTGCGTCGAGTGCGACGTCTGGTTCCCGTGAAAAGGTCAACATCCCGGACGTGAGAGTGTGGCTGGATGTAGGACCCCAGACAGTTGAGGGATTCTACTTGGTGGTGGGGCTTGACATGGCAATCGAGTTAGACATAACTTGAGCGCCGAACGTAGCTGGGATTTTGGTCGGGGTTGGCAGGTTTAACTCAACTGGGGAATCTGACGTAACTGGGAGTGTTGATGTGGTTAGGGGGTTTGACCTAACTGGGGTTTGTGACGTAGCTAGGGGCGTTGACGTAGCTGGTGGACGCAGGGTGGTAGATACATCCGAAGTAACTGGGGGTATCAATATGGCTGGGGGTTTCAATGGCTCTGGTCGATAGGTCCTTTGGCCATGGAGTCTGGGGTCCATACCCTTGGAGTCTTTGAGGGCTAGCACTTCGGGCAGAGAGTCCCCTGCCGTAGGCGATATCAACATCTCGGTGGAACTATCGAGAAGCTGATCCTCCTCCGTCAGATCCACTTGGAGGAAATCGCCGTCTGAGTTGCCAATGGTAAGTCCCTTTAACCTCTCGAGGGGATTCGAGACTGGGAGTGAGGGCCTCCATGGAAGGGGAATGTTACAAGTTGCGATCGAAACGATCTTGGGTAAGTGGCGAGCACGCTCTTTCGCCGGCTCCGGAGCTCCTTCCAGGGACGACCGTTTCTCCTCCAAGATACCATCCATGGATTCGCCGGATCCAGCTGGGCTCGCATCCTCAGATTCCCCGCTTGCGCTCGAGTTTCTTGGCTGTGGGTTGGGTGGATCCTCCCCCATGCGCTGGGGGGCCTTGGGCAGGAGTTGGGGTGCGCTGCTGGCTAGAACATGGTTGAGGAGGTCCAATCGTCCTGGCTGTTCTTGGTCGACCCTCTCCAAGTGGGTGAGATACGGCGCCAATACACCCCAGGATGACGAGCTCACCTCTGGCATTGTGATATCAGGCAGACGGAGCTCAGGCATCGAGGCAGGACTGGTAGTATCCTGGCTCGGGGTGGCCTGGTTAGGCCCTGACGGTTCCTCCCCGTAGGCCTTTCTTGCGGGCCGTGTCCTTAACGGGGCCGAGGTTGGCCCAGTAGCTGGAGTCGGCGCCTGTATAAGGAGTCCAGCCAGTATGGGGCTTTCTCTGGGGGCTTGGATCCGGGCTGTCCGAATCTTCTTCCATCAACTGAGCTCGGGTTACCTCTCGAGGAGAGGCCCTGTCTATGTTATCTTCACTGTTTAGATCAGATGGATCGTGTTCCCTCTCACTGCCCGGACTGCCTTGAAGCAAAGGCTCTTTTTGTTTGCCGTCGTTTGACCTTCCAACTAAGAAAGGTCTCGGAGACGATCTTTCCTCGGCCATATTTCTCTCAGTTTGTGCGTCCTCTTTATCGCTACTTTCCTCTATAGGAAAAGCGTGAACGATCGCGTTTACATTAAATGGTTCATGTTCCTTCTCACTGTCTTGAATGAAAAACTTTTTTCGTTTGTCATCCTTTGAACTTCTAACGAAGAAAGAATTAGAAAACGATCTTTCCTTGACCATTTCCCCAGTTTTGCCCGTTCTCTTCATCGCTATATTCTTTAGCATCAAAATCATAAATATCGGCCTGTTTCGTTTGATCTTCTGTCATGTCCTCGACAGAGTTCTTCTCCCTATCTTCATTCAAACTCTGTCTAGTTTCCGGTCGATTGTTCTCTTGCTGACGGAGAGCCGTAGATTTCTTCTTAGATCTGACTGAAAATATCATTGCTTCAGCATTTTTGAACACTCTCAAAGTCTCAGTTTTTTTAGATTGCTTGGAATAAAGAGCTTTTGAGTCTTTATTCTGTTTCAACCTCTTAGTGTTACTAATCGAAGATTGATGAATTTGACCCCCGATTTCTGCAAAGCTACGCCGAAAAGGTTGTCTTAATCGTCTGCCTGAGTTCAAATATTTTTGAACTTTTTCTTGTTCATCTAGATTGGCAACAGCACAACTACCTTTATCAGCGCAAGTATCGTATGTAAATAATTTTAGCACGTCGCTGATCACTTGGCACGTTTCAAGGTTCACTCTTCAAAATCGGAAACGGGCGCGGAAATATTTAAATTGTAAATAAGAAAACCCACTCAATGAAGAAAAGCTCAAGATTAAGTTATACACCTAATATCTAGTATAAGAATCAAACTTACAAGCAAATTCTTAGTTTTGAGGCTTTCGCAGCCATGATTAATGAAACCTTTGGCTTCCGGATGGATGCCGCGTTTGGATTCAGCGTTGCGCCGACGTTTCGCAAACATTGCAGTCTGCATCTTCAGCGCTATGAGCTTTGATTCTGAGCTCCGATGTCTAGGGGTAGTCCTTATATGCCTTCCCTTATGGTGGTGGGGGAAGGGGGAGGGGGGGTGGTCAGCCAATCATGTTTTTAATTGATCAGCTGGTCAATTAAAAAGCCGGGAGGATGGCTTTCCAAATAGGGTTCACTTGATATCCTCTGTCCCTGTTGAGGTTGTTCGGGTTTTTATGGATCTCCAAACCCTCTCGGTATTTCCTTTCGAGTCTGTTCCTCTCCGTCCCATTGTCAGCAACATTGGAGCGCCAACTTACCAGCTGGCCAAGTTTCTCACGAAACCACTCCAAAAGTTGACTGGCCTGAATGGTTCATATATTCAGAACTCACTGGATTTCGTCAACAAACTGAGAAATCTCCGGACTTCTCTAGATGATATCCTAGTGAGTTTTGATGTGGAATCACTCTCCACTAACGTCCCAATCCCAGAAACCTTGGAAATCATCAATAAATCCAACAACATCTCTTCCCAATTCCTTTCCCTGATTGAGCATTGCTTGACTTCTACATACTTTCAGTTCAAAGGAGAGTACTATGAGCAAGTGAACCCCGTTTGGAAAACCGTCCTCCCGGTTTTTTAATTGACCAGCTGATCAATTAAAAACATGATTGGCTGACCACCCCCCCCTTCCCCTTCCCCCACCACCACAAGGGCATATAAGGACTACCCCTAGATATCGGAGCTCAGAATCGAAGCTCCTAGCCCTGAAGATGCAGACTGCAATGTTTGCGAAACGTCGGCGCAACGCTGAATCCAAACGCGGCATCCATCCGGAAGCAAATTCTCTTCAATAGAAAAACATTCATCAAGCTTCCATTTGTTCATTAGTGTTATGATAATTGGAATTATTACCCATCAATGAAATGGATAAAAATTTAACTAAACAAATTCCCTCCCTGAATATGCACGCAAAGCCGGGAAATCATGAATAATTTCGAAGTTAACAAATACCCCGATAGGGATCGTATAAGCAAAACATAGTCCACTTGATAATAATATTGCGATAGTCTAGTGGTTAGGGCATACGATTAGTAATTGTAGGGTCCCCGTTTCAATTCCCAGCATCGGCAAAAATCATACTATTTTTTCAGCGGTAAATACCGTAGGGATCCATCAAGAAAGACGAAATGTAGTAAAAAAAAATTTTTTTTTGTTTTGAATTGATTATCATTAAAATTATTATTAATTCCGATAGCCAGATCATTCAGTTTGAATACGTTTGGCTTGCTCAAATTCAGAACTGTATAATGATTTTACTTTTTCCTTTCATTACATTGCACAAAAATATTAATAAAAATCGAATGCGAAATACGAATAATATCGAGAGAAACTATACTTGTCATCAACACAAGAAGAAGTCGAAACAAGTTGAGATCGTTGAGTCGAACACGGACGAGAAAAGAATCGAGAAGAATAAAAAATGCGACAGTGGAAACAATTATTATAGCCTCAAATATCCAAAGCATAATTAAACGTATATTTTGAATATTATATTAAAACTAAATTCAATTGTGTTCAGTAAACACATGAAAAAATATGTGACCGTGAAGAGCAATGAAATATAAAATAATTTAGACAGCAGTAGACGAATCATTTTTACTAAATTTAATTCACAAATTAAGCAATAAGAATCATCGATAGTAACAAACAGCAATCTAAATCACCGCCAAACTCTCGTGAAAATGATTATTACAAAATTATCCCATAGGATTTGTCAGACTCGATATAAAGAAAAATTATCTGTTACAATCAACCCGTCTATTCTCTCACTTCACCATTATATTTTGCTCATTCAGATTATTGACATATGGGACATTCCATGTCAACTCAGCCACCTCGGATTTTTTTGGTCTAGAAAAAATGATTTGATTGCCGCATTTCGAATTACTATATATAGACAGTATTCCTGCCAAATTTCATTGCCTCATGATTTTTTGTTTCTGAGATAATGACTACCAAACTTTAAATTTTCAAAAATTAATAACTTTTGAATGGCGCATGCGATTCGAACAAATAAAAAAAGAAAATTTTTATTTTCGATCATACTATCAGAAAAACTACTCCATAGGCGTGAAGAAGCTTCTACAGCTATTTTTCGATGAATTTTTATGTTTTTTTTTTCGGCTTCAGGGCCGTCCGGTATTCGACTGGAATATTTTTTTTCTAATAGAGGACGTCCATATATGATGTAGAAAAAATACGCCAACATGGGAGAGACAACCAGTGCACCGGAGAAAATTTTTGTTTCCTAAATTTTCGTGTTTTTCCGCTTTCTATGGGAGCTGCCTCATCTTTATTAAGAAATTGATATTTCAATCCATACCCCTGATGAATATGAGTTAGGAAAGAGGTTCATTACGATAGAAAAGAGAAACAATGCGTCGGTCAAAAATTTTCTGAAATTTCTGAGTTTTTTAGCTATCTATGAGAGCTATCCAAAAAAACAAACGTGTCAATCAATATTTTTTGCTCATAACGATGAAAAGGAAAGCCATCATGGAAGAGACAAGCAGTACACCAAAAAAATGTGATTTCTTCGCAATTTTCTTATTTTTTCTCCTTTTCTCTTTTTCTTCTTTTTCAATCTTTTTTTTTGCTTATTTCACCTTTCAATGGACAGTTATCCCTTCTGTTAGATGGGAGGGACTATCAACAACATTATAAACCTCTTTCGAAAGACAAAGTACTCATCCAAAAAAGTGCAAAACATGGAAAAACAAGTTTTATTTTACTGTTACGACCTTTTTACATTTTTACATAAGAGGCTATTATTTACCGTCTCCAACAACCACTTGCCTAATTGCACTGATTTACTATACATCTATTCATCACGATTACTGTTTCCTAAGTGCTTTCCGTTTTGTTGTTGTTGTTTGTTTCCGTTTAGGAAAAACTTCTTGGTTTTCCGCAGCCGAATATCGTTTCATTAACAATTACCCTCCCAGTTTTGGAATGCAGCAATGGTGTTTTTGAATGGCTGAAATAGCTTTGGTACTATCAAATCTTTCCATCAATTCAGGTTTTATATTCTCATGTTCGTCCTTGGTGAAAATAAACACATCAATTCCTTTGAAATTCTCTTTTGACCATCGAAACAAAGCATCTGACGTCAGGATGGGTTCACCATGAATGATTTGCAAGCTTCTACGTCTCGCTTCTCTTTTGAAAACAGCACCCACAACGTCACAAGCTCCTTTACCGTGTGCGGTTGCATGGAAATGGGCCTCTGCATCTATTCCAAAATCAGTCTTGTAATGCAGAAGGTTAGCCATTTGGTAACGATTCTTGTAATGCTGTGCAGCTCCATCGGTGACATACATGATTCTCTCGACATCTTTGCAATTATTCTTCACATGTTGTATTAGAATTTTCTGTACCAAGTAAACAGCTGCGGTATCGTGAGTAGTACTATCTGACAAAACAACTAAACGCCGATGCTGGATCTCGTTTCCTTCGCGATAATAGTAAACAACGGGATGGACTGTACATTGGTCACTGTTGTAGTGAAAGGATTGAGCAGCATCTTGAGCCATAAAGGCATATTTTTCTGAGAAATCACAGTGCACTAGTACTTCGCCGTTATTCAAATTCGCTTTTCGATCTTTAACAAAAGCTGATTGTTCATTAGCGATGAAGTGATGGGGTTTTAATACTTTGAATCATTCGACAAGAAGATCGACGAAGTCATTCATGGCAAGCATTTGTGTTTGCAAGGTACATCTGTCAGTAGTTTGCCACACGCGGAATTGGACAGTTTTGACAACATAATCAGAAAGGAGCTTCTTCAATTCTCATGAGAAGGGTTTCACCCCAGGGCAGTCGTTACATTCATCCATATAATAGGCCGGGGTTGGATTTGTACACATCAGTTCTGCTAGACAATCTTTGTAATCCTTGAGTGGGCAGGGGGAATCATTAGTAAGAGTGGCAATGTTGATGACTTCGAGCATCAATTTGCAATTTTGATGAGACGTGCAAAGACATACGACGTGAATGTCATTTGCTCCCACCAGTACACATTGTTTTGGTCTCAGCTCAGTGAACTTACTGAAACCAACCAAAGCCTGTGGATGAGTATTTTTGTACTTCCTATGAAGGTGTTTCAGATTTTCGAGTATCATTTGCTTTTGCTCTACTTTCTTCTCTCCATTGATTTTGACGGATACTTTATCTTTCATCCCTGGCATGACACGACTATTCTCTAGATAAAACTTGTGTACTTTATCGACCGTTTGTTTCGGAAGAGAATGGCCTGCTTTCGCAATTGGTGAGACAAATACTCCTTTGATTTCTCCCAATTTTTTCGCTCTTGACGCCATGTATCTCGTAATGCCAAATTCAGAAGCGATTTTCCGCTCGCTCCACGACTGTGGAAGAACCGTCAAGATTTGCAAGCGCTCACCGTACTTTTCCAGATCATTGAATTTTTTCTTCAAACCATCCAGCATTTCTTCTAATTCTATTTCTCTCGAAGATCGATAGCGCTTTGATAAAGAAGGATCAGCGTCACTTTGGTCATCTTCCGCATCAGAATGCATGGGGGAACTGGAGAATTCAGGTACATTGTCCGCTTCTTCATCGATTGAAATGCCGGAATCGTCGAGATGGAAAGACCGACCTGATCTCAGAGAACTGTTCATCACATCTGGGCTTGGTTCGGGTGTTTCGGCTTGGGGCTTTGATATCTCGGGTGGGGCGTCCGAACATCGAAGATGTGTATCATGAAGATTCACCATTGAGACGGGTGGAATCACATAATTCGGGGCCATCTTCCGGCGCTGGCCGCAGATTTTCGCAGACGTTTGTAGAAAGGGAAACTTCTTGTGTATTGCCGAGGAAATGGGCCGCAAATCCAAACCATTGTGTCCCTTCTGACCAGGAATCCGCATCGGATTCGCACACCTATCACTTTGCGACATTCTATGAAATACAAAATTATCAAATCCAATCCAAAATTATCCGGAAAATGAGGATTATTCCAATAAGTAACGTGAAAACTGCTTACCTCGATACAACAGACAGGAAAATGCGAATCGATTCGCAAGGAATTATATAACGATGAAAACTCAATGAGGAAGTTGAAGTTTTCACTAAAACTAGAGCCTCAGGAAAAACTGATGATATTAAATCAATGAATTGATTATTTTTGTTTTCTTTTCTCATTTGTTTGGGCATGATTGGGCGAACTTCCGATGATGATGACACAGTATAGCTCTTATAGAAAGCGNTTTCTTTTCTCATTTGTTTGGGCATGATTGGGCGAACTTCCGATGATGATGACACAGTATAGCTCTCATAGAAAGCGAAGACGCAAAAATTTTGAAGAAAATTTTTTTCCCGACGCATTGTTTCTCTTTTCCATCGTGACGCATCTCTTTTCTAACTCATATTCATCAAAGGTATGGATTGAAATATCAATTTCTCAATAAAAACGGCAGAGTTTCCTAGAAGGCGTAAAAACACGAAAATTTAGGAAACAAATTTTCTCCGGTACACTGGTTGTCTCTCCCACGATGGCGTATTTTTTTACATCATATATGGACGTCCTCTATGAGAAAAAAAATATTCCAGTCGAATACCGGACGGCCCTAGAGCCGGAAAACAATAAAAACGTAAAAATTCATCGAAATTTAGGTGTAGAAGCTTCTTCATGCCTATGGAATATTTTTTTCCTGAAAGTATGAACGAAAAAAAAAATTTCTTTTTTTATTTGTTCGAATCGGATGCGCCATTCAAAAGTTATCAATTTTTGAAAATTTAAAGTTTGGTAGTCATTATCTCAGAAACAAAAAATCATGAGGCACTGAAATTTGGCAGGAATACTGTCTATATATAGTAGTTCGAAATGCGGCAATCAAATCATTTTTTCTAGACAAAAAAAAATCCGGGGTGGCTGAGTTGACATGGAATGTCCCATATATGTATGTTTTTTGACGAGAAAAATATCTAAACTGTATAAAAAATAAACTCGAGTACTTATCTCTTGGCCTTTTGATAAAAAGAATGTTACTCTGTCTCGGGAAATATTCCTGGATACCCACAAACCGAAAGAAAAAGCTGAACTGAGTAATTCCGCACGTGTGATCAGCACGGCGGTCCCGAGGTAAGAGAACGAACAGGCTCGCTAGCCTCGTTTCCATGCCATCGGTCACAAATCAAAATATTTGTGATGATGGGACACTTTATTCCCAGATAACCAAGCGTACTGATTGATTCGGAAGGGTACAGCGTACTCGTATAGTACTTTCACCATACTGCTACGCCGTAGCTGAGTACTACGCGCTGCTATAATACTAATACGACACCCATACGACTTACTGAATATTTCTATCATTTAAATACAATTGACGAGTATATCGTACCGAGAGAATACTGGTAAGGTACCAGTGCGCCTTACCGGTATGAATATGGCATGAAACTACGTACGCCATACCAGAACAATCTTGATACTGAGTCAGTACGCCGTACGAAAGATAATAGAAAAATAATGTAGAAAATTTTGATTCATTATACGACAATTCTTGTTATTACATTGGTGTTTAAACTCATCATAAATATTTTTGAGGTAAACTTCATATCATTACTCAATGCTCAATGCAAAGAAATTGATTTCATCCTTTTCGTCTCTTTCTTTTTCTCTCCCTTCACTGGGAGAGAAGGGGCAGATAAAAGTATTTCCATTGATTGAAAGAAATTAATTGTTCAAAGTATAAATTTTGAAACGAAAAAGTTGGCATCATTTGCATTGCTAATTCCTTCGTTTTTATTTTATTTTTGTTTTTCATCCCCTTCCTCTGATCGTTTAGACAAGAAATTCATTTAATTGTCATGAAGACAGTGTGGAAAGAATAACAGATTTTTTAATGAAGAAATGGGTTAAAAATGACAAAAGAAAACATGTACGAAAAAATCTTTGAGAAAAGCCTAGCGAATTCGCTACACAATTTTAATCGATTTCTATTGAAATTTAGATAGGTTTCTGGCCGAATCTATTTGAATGTGTAATAGACAATATCAATAGAAAAAGCCAATAGAATTTGGTTTTTCTATATAACCTATTGAAATATTTTCTATAGAATCTCCTTGACTCCAATTTTCTAAGTTTTTCCAGTTCTATCTTTCTTTTCTTTTCATTGAAAAAATCAAACGAAGATAATAGAAAAATAATGTAGAAAATTTTAATTCATAATACGACAATTCTTGTTATTACATTGTTTTTTACTTATCGTTAGAAAATTCGAGCCGAGGTAATTGTATAGAAAAATTTAATTTTATTGGCTCTTTATATAGAATATTTTCTATTGAACATTCGGAATTTGTTCGTACGGGACAGAGAAGAAGATTCTCTTTTGTATAGAACAGAATGATATCCCATCTTTTTTCTTCCATATTTCACGCAAAAAGAGCCACTTTATTGGAATTCTCAAATTGATTGGTGATTTTTACCTATTTTGGATGATATGAGCTAATTGAAATCATGCTGAATCATAAGAATGGAAAATTTTTGTTTAAAACACAAATTGAAGACCAAAAATCATATTTTTAAACTTTCCTGATACTAAAATTCTGTCAAAAACTAACAAGTCAGAAAAATCGACTTTTCACATGTGATAAAATTTTTGAAAATTTGAATGGAATCTTTCTATGGCTTTTAAATTTCAATCAAACTATCTCAGTAATATAAGCATCGAAAGAATGGAACTGTTGGAGATGACAAACTGGACCAATAATTAATAATGATCCCTGCAATGATTCATGCTTCCATTATGAAACATTTAAGTATTTCGACGCTTCGTCCAACAGAATACTGGCCGAGAGGAGGCTTTGCAATGCTCCGTCATATTAATACTTGATTATGTGCTTTGGGCCGAGACACGGCATCCTTATGAGAGAAGCTGTTGATTCGGCCTAAAGACCCCCCTCTTTGCCCCTGTAGGCTCCTTCATCGATGGTGGAGCATGCGCGGGGCGCCTGCTGAACAGCGAGAGCTGCGGCTAACGTCATAGCGTTGAAAATTTTCGGCCATTTCAGACGCCCAAAAATTTTTCTGTTTCTTATTGTGTTTTTTCAATATTTTTTCGGTTTGAGGGTCTCGGAATTTATCGGAAAGGGTTTGTTTGGCCTTTGTTATACTAACATGTCATCGGTCGATGGGGAGAAGGTTCCTGAGGACCCAGTTGACACTGGTCAGGGGGGTGACGAGTCCCCTTACGAGGATGACAGCCAGTTGAGTGACTTGAGTTATTTCCAACGTCATGGTAGACGGAAACCCTTGAGCGGTGACGAGGAATCTTCGGAAGACGAGGAACCTCCACTCAAGAGAAGCAAATCGGATTCTCTCGCCTCTCTTCAAAACCAGGTTAATTTTCTGACTTCTCTGGTATTACAAAGAGTTGCACCTCCCCCGACTTCTAACGCATCGGTGGGCCCTCCATCAGCGGATATTCATCAACCGTTTTTGTGTAATCCGGTGGTACCACCACCTCCTGTACGTGAGGTGAACCTGGGGTTTGGGAGGACGGAGGTAGATGAGAGGCGTCGCCTTCGACCGGCCAACGTCGAACGCCTGAGGGTGCTCTCCAATTTGCAACGTTTCGATTCACCAGAATGGCAAGAGATCAGGTATTCTAATACACTCAAGATTGTCACAGCCTCGCCGGGCTTTGACATTTAAAGGTAAACGAAGAACTCTGCCATCTGGAAAAGAAAAAGGATCCATTGGCTTCGTGGGATCGGATTCTCGGTGGGCTGTGTAACGCCATACTCGAACAAAGAGAGTTATTACAGTCCGAACTTCAGGTGGTGTTAAACTGGGTCCATTCCTCAGATTTTTCACCGGATGCAATGATGGATAAATTGATCGTAGCTTTCGGCCCCAATTCTCGCATGGGCAAAGCGTCAGATCAGATTCTGCAGATCATCTGCGGGAAACGAGCGGAGACAATTCAGGGACGACGTGACCGCCTCCTGAGGGAGCTTCCAGTGAAAACAGCCCAGGCTGCCTTGAATAAAATCCCACCTTCATCCGAATACTTGTTCGGTAAAGAAAACGTGCAGCCGTTGATTCAGTCTATGGGCGGAACACAGACTTGGTTAAACACCCCTGCCTACGTATCATCCAGCAGATCCAAGGTTAAAAAAGAGTCCAAGGAAAAATCCGATGACTCCTCCCGTAAAGGTAAATGACTCTTTAGTTCCTCGGGCCTTCATCGGTGGCCAACTAGCGGGCTTTCGAGATAGATGGGAAGATCTTGGGGCTCCCCCACACATTCTCAGTATTATCTCGGGTACCAGAATCCCGTTGGTCTCGAAGCCCGTTCTCATCGGTACCTGGCAACACTCCCGCTTTGCGACAAAGTCATCACCACAGACGTCCAAACAAATCGAGCTTCTAAAGCTTCAGGGGATTTTGGAGCGTCCAAAGAGAGAGGGCCCGAGTTTCATATCAAAAACATTTCTAGTGACCAAGAGCAATGGCGATTTTCGCCCCATATTCGATTTAAGAGGGTTAAATATCCACGTAAAAACCAAGAAATTCCACTTAATTTCTCACCATCTAGTTCCAGAGTTTCTTCAAGACGGAGACTACATGACCAGAATCGATATCTCCCAGGCGCACTTCCATGTGCCAATAGCAAAATCACACAGGCAGCTCCTTCGCTTGGTCTACAACGGGGAGCTGCTTCAGATGACGAGCTTGCCCTTCGGCTTCTCATCTGCTCCCCACACCTTCGCGATGTTATCGAATTGGATCTGGACGACTTCCTTCTAGCCTGCCAAAGCCACTCCAGGCTGGTTTTTCAAACGAAGGAAACTGTCGACCTTCTGACTCACCTTGGTTGGGTAGTCAACCTGAAAAAGTGCAGCTTGTCCCCGAGCCGGAGGATCGAATTCCTGGGCTTCAGTTGGGACACCCGTCAGAATCAGATCAGCCTCCCGGAGAGGAAAATTTCACAGATCGGAGCTCTCATAAAAAACCTCCGCTCATCAGGGAGAGCCAGCCTCAAGCAGACCCAGAGTCTCTTGGGCTCCCTAAATTTTGCGAACTTTGCAGTTCGCAGGGGGCGGCTTCACTGCCGTTACACCCAGAGATTCTTGACAGAATTCAGACAGAAACATCCGAGGGAAACGCGTCAAATTCCCAAGACGGTCGACACGGAACTCAAATGGTGGCTCAGTGCAGTGAAATCCTGCTCAGACCTATACAAGAGACAGATCACGGACGTCTTGACGACGGATGCCGCAGACACGGGCTGGGGGGCGCAGCTGAATTCAACCCTTATCTCAGGGGAGTGGTCGGAAGACCAGAAGAAGTGGCATTCAAATCGCAAAGAGATGTTTGCGGTATACGCTGCGATCAAACAGAAGGCTCAGGCTCTTCGAGGGTCTCACATACTGGTACAGACGGACAACCGAACGCTCGTCGCTTATATCCGGAAGGAGGGGGATCCGAAATCCCTAGATCTCCTCAATCTCACCTACAGATTGTTGGAACTGGTTGACGATCTGGGGGTCGAATTGTCGGCTTCGTATCTCCCAGGCAGGTACAACAGCGTGGCGGATCGCCTGTTACGAAAAAGAACTCTCCCAGAATGGCACTTACTACCGGCAGCAACGGACGAGATTTTCGAAAAGTGGGGTGGTCCAGAAGTCGATCTATTCACCTCAGACAGATCCGCCGTCGTCCATCCTTACATCTCCATGGAATCCAGAGACTCTTGCGCCTTATTCACAGACGCCTTCAATCGCCCTTGGCATTTCAATCTGGCCTGGGCGTTCCCTCCTCCCTGCCTCATTTCTCGGGTGCTCGCGCACCTGAACAGTTGCACGGGTCAGATACTGTTAGTGGCTCCGAAGTTCGACCAGACTTTTTGGATGACAGACCTAGAACGTCGCAGCAAGGAACCACCTCTGACGGTCGACAACCTAGCGGAAGTACTAGTGGACTTAACAACTCAGCTTCCTCCCCCGGAGATGGATCGTCTTTGTCTCCAGGTGTGGAGGGTTGGGTGTGGAGCCAGTTAGTGCAGGACTGGACTCCGGAAGAGAAGGATTTGGTCGTAAAGAGTTGGCGACAGTCCACCTTAGATACATACAAGGTACCAATTCATCGCTGGCTCAGCTGGTGCCATAGTAATAGCATCAATCCAGGTCAACCCCAAGGGCACGACGTGGCTAGATTTCTAGCAAATCTCTTCCTCAAGGAAAACTTATCCTACAGCACGATTCTAGTCCATAAGTCGGCAATCTCGACTTTCTGTTCTGGTAAATCATCTGCATCGATTGCATCAGACTTCCGAGTTCGTCAGGTCTTAAAAGCAGTATCGGTGACTAGGCCTAGAGAGATCAAGTCGGACATCTGAGATGCTCAACTGCTTTTGGACTGGCAGGCACTCCTATCCCTGAACTATCATTTTTTGAGCTCTCCAGAAGAACTGCAGCCTTACTGCTTTTGATCTCAGGCCATCGAATTCACGACTTAACCTTGCTGAGGATTTCCAAGGACTTTCTGTTTTATCTGGAAGATGAGATGATTTTATGGCCTGCGTTCGGATCGAAGACGGATCGTAACCAATTTCGTCAGTCAGGTTGGAGACTATCCAAACACCCTAATGTTCGCCTATGTCCGATTACCTTAATCAGGGCAATGCTGAGGGTGTCAGAAGAGAGACGTTCCACACAAAATCTCGACGAGCTCTTTATCACCGTTACTGGTTCCGTAAAGCCCGCATCCAAGACGATTATCTCCGGTTGGGTCCGCTCAGTGCTGAAAGATGCTGGCATAGCGGCCTCCCCGGGTTCTGTACGTTCAGCAGTAGCCTCACGCAGTTGGCTTGACAACGTTCCTGTTGAGCAGATCCTCGCACGAGGCAATTGGAGGTGTGCTGAGACCTTTCGGAAACATTATTGTCGTCGTATCTCCGTCAAAGAAAGTTCAAATGTAAAGTTCGCTCAATTTAACCCTGTTTAAAGCAAAGTTTATCACTACGTTTAGTTTAAAAAACAAAGAGTATTTTTGTTATTTATAAAATATTCTATTCCAGTTATATTAATATTAATACAATTAAATATCATTCCTTTGAATCGCAGTTTCTTTTATTGACCCTTTTCATCACATAGCATTGATCGGGGCGCCAGCAGAAAACAAACAGATCTCTCATAAGGATGCCGTGTCTCGGCCCAAAGCACATAATATCAGTGTTTTGAACTCCAACAAAATACTTGTTATGTGCGGAGGCCGACACACGGCATCCCGGCAAGTATCTTGCTGGCTGATAGCTTCTATGATATTAGCCGCAGCTCTCACTGTTCAGCAGGCGCCCCGCGCATGCTCCACCATCGATGAAGGAGCCTAAAGGGGCAAAGAGGGGGGTCTTTAGGCCGAATCTTCAACAGCGTCTCTCATAAGGATGCCGTGTGTCGGCCTCCGCACATAATAAGTGTTTTGTTGGAGTTCATAACACTGATATTATTTTAGTTTTCACATAAAAAGGACTAATGAATAAATTGGAACAGATTGCGCCCTTTAGTGATTCACGTACGCTGATCGAAACAACAATTAACCTTTAATTACCTGAAAAGTTATAATTTTTCCAATACTGATCGATTGCTTGTTTTGTGGTTTATCTAACATAACTTTTCATTCGTGATGATTACAGCTTTGGGAGGGCAGTTTGACGAGTGTGTATCTCTACATTTCCAATCGGTCGATCAGGTTTGTTTACAATCTTCAATTTTTCCATAATTGTTGGCCACGAATTCCCACCACATTTTTAAATTATTTTTCTTGTATGAAACGTAGCAAATAATATTAATTCCGAACAATAATGAAAGATCATTTTAAGTGAAGTCATGGTGAGACGAGGTTAGTTTATTTGAGTCGAAGTATTTCTAAAAAATCTGTAAATTAATTGCAAGGAACTAGAGACGTTTTTTATGGATATTTTTAGAGCCGAATAAGATTCACAAAAGGGATATTTTTGGAAATCTCTTTATTTTCTGTGAATTTGTGGATAACCAGAAAAATAAAAATCTAAATGAAATCAACTCATCTTGTTTAGCTTATTGAATTGACTACAGTTGAGATAGTAATTTAGTGATTTGTGAATCTCTCATTTTTTATGCCTTCAGTATTATATCCCTTCTGAAGGAAATTCACTCCCACAATTTGTCTCTCAACATTTCTCCACCTCAACAACTCTCCCCCCTAAAGTTCTCAAATGAAAATGTCTCTTCATCTTTTCAGATATTGACAATTATGTATTGTGATTGTTTTTCCATTCGAAATCTCAGTCAATTTCCCACTTAAATTCTCATTACAGCTTCGAAACTGATCACGTATTCCCCTGCAGATTCACTGCATATTAATTGAGCTGTTAAGTTTCTGAGATAAATTTCTTTTTTTTACATGACAAAGTTGAGTTCTTCATGTATACACAAATCTTATTGAAAAACCTAGCGAAATAGCTGGACATTTCTATCGGATTGCTAATGAATTGTCCATTACTTTTTGGCTGATTCTTTTGAAATTTTTCATAGAAAATATCTCATTGAAAAATGAATAGAAGTCGATTTTTCTACACAATTCATTTTATTGGGATATTTTCTATAGAATTCCTTCGGCTCAAATTCTCCGAGTTTTTTGGTATGATTGTTATGACAGAGAAAAAAAATAGAACAACGAAACTATTCTTTTGTTCTTTTTATCAACAGATTGAAAGATTGAGCGTGAGGACAACAAGTGCGAAGGACAATCATTCATAAAGAGTCTCCCACCCTGTATAGTTGAATCATTGTACGTAGTGTTTTCTAGCTTTATCTGATAATGGGGTACTTCGAGATCGTCCAAATTCATTCGTAGCATCTCATTATTATTCTTATAATTTTGACATTGGCCGCAGCTCCATCATGGATCGTCTAAGTCGTAAACGTAATAGAAAACCTGAAACAGAGTTATCCTATAAATATCGTCAGCGATTAAGGCATGAGCGCAATGTTGCACGTTACGAACGCGACCAAATTTCTGGGGGCATGATCCCCAATTTGTTGAATAGTAATTCCCTCCGACAGGACTCCGAACTATATTCGAATGTCTCTCCGCTATCTGATCGTGATTATTACGATGATGTTGATTCTATTCTTAATGATGGTGATTCTATTGATCTTCAAGATGCTGATCTAGTTGACCCTCCAGATGCTGAGTTCATTGATCCTTTAGATCCTGCTTTAGTTGATCCTCCTCGTTTCGTAGATCCTCCAGGTACTGATTTGAGAATCAATGTCATAGATCCACGACACAATTCAAATGAATTCATCGCACCGAACGAGTCGAACGCCCCATATGTACCGCATGATTTAAACGAACCGAACGCATTTAACGACGAGATCGCGGGCGATGTTCCGAACGTTTTGAATGTACCACACGCCCCAAACCGACCGGAAGTACCGAACCAACTGGGTGCGCCAAGAAATTTGAATCCACTCGAGTCGTTCCAATGTAAGCTTACCGATGCTTTCATTCAAACCAAAATGTCCCATCAGCAAATCAATGCTGTTTTACGGGCTATGCAGGAACACCCTTGCTTTGTTTCTCGTTTAGCAGTTGATGCTCGCAAAGTTCTACACACTCCGAGATTTCCAGCTCATATAACAGATCAGGCTGGTTGTCAGTATCTTCATATTGGACTTGAAGAATCGATTCGATCAATTTTGAAACGTACTGCTCCTAATCGAATCCCGGATCATTTTTTGATAGATTTTAGCACTGATGGTGCAACTTTAGATGCGCAGAACAAAATTCAAATGTGGCCAATACAGATAAGAATCGCGAATATTCTAGACTCAAAACCTGGGATGGTTGGCATTTGGCAAGGTTCTTCTAAACCAACATCTGTCACTGTATTTTTTACACCTTTCGTTGGAGATTTCTTGGAATTATTTCATGAAGGAGGAGTTTTTGTCAAAGGAGTTGCTTATGGAATAAACATTCGACTTTTCATAGCAGATTCCCCAGCTCGAGCATTCGCTCTTGCTCACTCTTACCACACTGGTTTTTTTCCTTGCTCAAAATGTTGGATAAAAGGTGAATTTATACGAACTGGTGTCATCGTGTTCCGTGGCGTAGACCATAGACCACGTACAGCTGAAGAATATGTTAATCGAGTAGATGGAGAACACCATGCTGATACTAATTCCCCTCTTCTACGTCTTCCCATGGACTTGATCAGCCAAGTGCCATTCGAATATATGCATAGTATATGCCTAGGTATCATGAAGAAAATTTTCAGCGTTATAATCAGTGGGCAGTACGCACCACATCTCAAGTTGAATTGCTTTTCGCGACAAACTCTCAATGCTCATTTGACCCTTGTGAAAAATCACTGTCCTCGTGAGTTCGCACGTAAACCTGAGGATATAGAAAAATTTTCTTCATTTAAAGCTACAGAATTCCGTCAACTTTTGTTGTACACTGCGCCGGTTGTATTGCGCGGCCTGGTCAATGATAACATCCATCTCCATCTTCTAATATTCCACACAGCCCTGCGAATTCTTCTCAATCCTTCTGCATCACGACCAGATGTTCTATATGCGAAAGCACTCTTGCGTATTTTCGTACAGAGAGCAGAAGGAATCTACGGGCAGGAATTTATCACTTATGTCATTCATTGTCTTCTTTATTTAGCTGATGATGTTTCGCGTTTCGGCTCCTTGGACTCTTTTTCAGCATTTCCTTATGAGAACAATATGACGATGTTCAGAAACGGCTGCAGAAAACCTCACCAGTATTTGCAACAGATTGCCAACAGACGTGCAGAAGAGAATCAATGTAGTTCTCCTGTTATCATTGATGACGTCACAGTGCCAGTCCCGAGTAAGCCGTGGAAAATTGTGGTTCCCCCCACTGTGTCACCAAATTACTGTCACTATCAGTCACTCAACTGTAAATCATTTTTCATATCATTGAACAATAAAGATGATACGGTTATGCTGGCCGATGGTCGAGTAGGTATCGTTCAGAATATTATCTCAGAAACCAATACGTTTACATTCTTCGTTAGAACTTTTCATCGTGTCGATGACTTCTCCCAAGTTCACTGTACTTCATCTTTGTCTAAATTGTTGCTTTGCTCAGTTCTAGGACTTGATCTTCAGCTCATGGACATCAATCGAGTTCAAGGCAAACGTTTCCGAATGCCATATTGGCACGATAATCAATTTCGTTATCCGATTCCTGATATTTTCGTCATCGGATTATTGACGTCTAGCGCAGTTGGACATGTAGAAGACTTGGGTGAAATTCCTGACGAATAGGGCTCTCTGATATTCTTTCTAAAATTCGCAAATTTTGTAAATATTCGTTTTATTTCCAATTCTATTTATAAATGGCTGTTCATTATGAAATCCATCCTATTGAGTATTCCACTATATTCTCATAATGAGGCATTCGTTATTTTCAATTTTTCATATGCATATTTGATTGATTATATTCAATTCGATTATTAGGGGCATGACGAAATCGTATGTTTTGAATACAAGAAATGTCCTAGGGATGAAATCAATGAACCATCACATTTCATTGAGACTTTTTCTGTTCCAATATTGAATCCATTATAGTTCAGTTGTGTCCATTGAGGTAACTTTTAATATTCGAAAATCATGGAGAAAGCGACATCATTCAGATTAATTCAAGTATGAGCTAGTAGATGAAGTGGGTAGGTCATATTTTCCTTTAGATGAGTGAAGAACCTCGAGGGAGAGGGAGAGGACGGGGACGCGTTCGAGGTCGAGGACAAGATGGAGGACGAGGACGAGCACGAGGACGAGTACGAGTAAGAGGTCGTGGGCGAGCGACACAAGAAGATTCCACTGTTGAGGTGCTTCAGCAAACTCAACAAATGCAATCAAACATCGCGAATCTCTCCTCGATGGTGCTAACAATAATACACAGCCTACCCCTTCCACCTCCAACACTCAGAATTCTACCCCCACTGTCTCTTGTTCATCAGTGATTTCCGAATCTAATCCCCCCTCAGCAGCTATTAGGCCAAACCCCGTTATTCATCCAGCTCAAGCCAGTGTAATGACACGCAGCCATAATTGTTCCACTCCTCCTTCGATTCCTCCACTCAATTCCTCTTTACGTATCCAAGATGCAACGACAACCGGCCACAATCTTCCTATTATTTCCAACGCCCATCAGAAACATTCCCCAGTTATTCCAAATACACCGATACACCGTCCTAGTGGTTCCACTCCTCTTTCCACTCTCCATGAGCACCATCATTCTGACATATCGAAGAAGGCAACGGTAACCAAGGCAGAAGCAGCGGCAACTGCCAGAGCAGTTACGGCAGCAGCAGCAGCCAAAGCTGAGGCTGCAGCAGCGGAGGAGGAAGCTCAGGCAAACGAGGAGGGCCGCATTCTGATTGATTGATTGATTGATTGATTTTATTGCTGTACATTATGTTGTACAAAATTATGGTGGCAGAACCACACTAGCTGGTATACAGTAAATCGCAGTGAAATCACAGAGTAAACAATACATGCTAATAATAATAGATGCATAAAAAGCAGAGTAAGATGAGAAGGAGCAATATGCGACGGAAAAAGCAAGCTTCGGCGGGTCCTAAACAAACGGGTGAATAGCAAGCGCGAAAAGGTAACGATGACAGAGGGAAGAGTGTAGGAATAAGAAGGGATAGGAAGACTGGAGCAACAGGGGAAGGGAAAGTAATAAGAGGAGAGCAAATGATAGGAAAGGCATTAAGAGTTGTCCCTCAGATAATTCCGCACAGCTAATCGAAACGACGACAGTGTGGGAAGGTCCGCACTGCAGAGGGAATTGAGTTTCATAAATAAGCCGCAGACACGTGGAAGAAGGATCGCATGGCTTCAGTCCTGAAAGGCTTGATCATAAGGGGAGTCACATCACCCCTCACCGACCGCACGGCCCGACTGGCCACAAAAAAGTCAGCCAGATACACCGGCTGACCGAAGCGAAGGATCTTGTAAGTGAGGCACGCAACGAAGTACTTCCTGCGCACTTCACACGTCGTCCAGCCAAGCCGCAGACGATAGGGAGTGATGTGCTCATCTCTCTTTAGCCCAAAGATATATCTAACCGTCATATTGATGAGACGCTGAATCACAGTAGCAAGTACACCAGAGAGACCATCATACACGAAACAGCAGTAGTCGATCAGGGGGAACACCAAAGCCTGAATGAGGTGTTTACGCAGACCCAGCGTGGTACTGGCTCTAAAGAATCGAAGGAGGAATCTGAAGGAGACTAGAGTAGCAGAGGCAGCTCGACAAGCGAAGGCAGCTCGACAAGTGGAGGCTGCTCGACAAGCAGAGACAGCTCGACAAGCAGAGGCAGTTCGACAAGCAGAGACAGTGCGACAAGCAGAGGCAGCTAGAATAGCCGAGGAAGCTCTACTAGTCGAGGAAGCTCGACTAGACGAGGAAGCTCAACTAGTCGAGGAAGCTCGACTAGATGAAGAGGCACGATTAGCAGAGGCAGCCCAACGAGCAGTGGAAGCTCGGGCAGCAGCGGCTGCACAAGCGAACCAGCCAGAGTTACCTATTGTCATCCCCCGAGAAGTTATCGAGCCTCAACCAGACGCTCCAAATTGGGTGTTAGTACATTTGAGAATATGATGCGTTGATTATATATCCACTCACGGTATTATTACACCGAGGTTACAGTCGTTTTTATTTTGAAATCTGCATTTTTCACTCATCGTAATTGACTCGTAGCCGTATGACATTGATATCCAAGTGAAACTTGAAAGTTAGACCTTCATGAAAATTTCATAAAGATTGTTATTCATAAAAATACTTCTCGTTCACAGGAATGAAATCGTACAGCGTCTTGGTCGTCTGGAAGAAGCCGTTGGGTGAGTATCTTAGATACATTTCCTGAAATAAGCCAAAAAATACTATAATTTTTCATCTTTCCACAGCGCAAATAATAGGATTATGGAAGACTTGCGGGTGATGGTATTTCGTCGACCTGATGATCTTCCACAAGGGCTTCCTTTTCAGACGATTGAAGACTTCGAAAGATTCAACAATGCTGATGACCGAGATTATGAAAACCTGGTGAGTATCCGATATAACAACATTTTCATCGTCTCCCTTTTTTTGGTTGTGATTTTCAAATTTCCGAGTTTGGGAAGTATGCAATACTAATTCCCAGATTAAGAATCGTGATGACAAAAAAGAGATCTTTGTTAGTTGGCCGCAGTCCACGGCTTAGGTTCATGCTTCAAACCCACATTCGCTCCAAGAGTATCTTTCGGCCTAGTGGAGAAAAGTCTGACATAATATCGGAATTGATTCTAGGTCGGTTTCTTTGTGAATCTGGGAGGATATAGTCCCGACCAGTGCGCCAATTATTACTTCAAAGCCGCATTTCACCCCAATGAAAATGTTACTCCTCATATCACGTGGAGAGGCGTCGCTCGAGCACAGAAACGATCACTGGAGACGAGCCGTTTTGTAGCAGCCTGCCGTGGTGAGTAATCCTTGCCATTTTTTTTTCATTATCTGAATTGATTTATAAAGGTAATGATTTTCTAGATGCAATGCGCCTCAATCCCATCTGCACATCTCCTACTGAACTTCTGTTTCGACTCGTTATGGAAAAGGCTCAGAAAGCCATGGAGGCGAGATGGCGAAGAAGACAGAGACTTCTTGCTGGAGAAGCCGATGGTGAACCACCACAGCAACGACGACGTCAAGAAGATAACCCACTACAACCACCCGTACCACCAGCAGTGGACGAGGTACAGGAGGAACAGGCGCAATTGCCAAGACGCCTTCTTGAGGAAGATTTGTTGCCAGAAGATATGCTGTAGCATTGAGAAGCATCGAGTAGCATTGAGAAGCTTCTGTGGAGCAGCTATTTGGATTTCATATATTCTGTTTTATTCTGAGGAATCTTATCAGATATTGATTCCTGCTTAGTTTTAAGACAAATTTTGTTAAAGAGACCTTTTGTAATGATTTTGTCTCACAGCTAAGGGTGGCGAAAGGCCCGTTATCACTTTGAGTGTTTATTAGGTCCTAGAATCAAGAATTTCCATGCCTCTGACAAGAATTCCTGTCCGAATGACTCATTATTTAGTATTTTTTGTAAAATGGCCTCGTAAACTATCAATTGAAGGAAAAATTTATTCAGAAAAATGAAAACTTTCAAACAATGTTTTTCTTCATAATTAACAGTTGAGATCGCTTCTAAAAGATTATAAGTCCCGTCAACAGTACGAAATACTTATCTTATTTGGCTTTGTGTTGCACTGGAAGTGACTCTTCCTATGGGACATCATCAGGAGATTTTTTTTTTCACTGAACACAACGTAGCGAATATTTTTTCCTCTTTTGATATTATCTAAAAAAATCTATTTTACATCCACTTTCTCGACTGTTACATATTTAAAAAACATTGAGAAAAAATTATCAATTCTGAAAATGATCATCTAAAATACTGAGAATTGAAAAATTTCATCAAGTTGATAGACGGTGTTGTTTCCGTCACGTTCATAAGAATCCTAACGCATCGAATCAAGTTAATCGTTGAGAAATAAAATAAACAGAGTGCATTACATTTTATGTGTCAAGATAGGATCACAGAGGGCCATTTGTTTTTCAATTTCTTTTTTTTTCGTTACTTATTGGATTCAGAATTTTCGCACAACGTTTTCTACATTTTTCTTTTCTACACTTTTCTTTTCTACATGTATTCAAGGATGAGTCCCCTGAGGCCCAATGTTTGAGGACTGGATAATTAATTTCCTTCTCTTAAAGTCATCATCCTCGAATTATTATTAGACCTAAGTGTATTAGTTTTTATAGTCATTTAAAATTAGATTGATTTAAGGATGACATAAACCAGATTTGTCAGCATTGATTAGTTAATTAAAAGGCACAACGTATTTTGTATGTTTCTATATCCTGTCAGTATATTTTGTTCCATAGTGAATAAAAAAAGGTTGAAAACACCCTTTTTCAACACAGTTTTGCAAAGAAAAAAAATGTTTTCCAATCCAGTATATTTTATTTCCGGGCAGCAACGGGCCTACGAATTCTGCACGCTGATCCATGATCGTACCGGTATTGTGATAGTATAATACTTGCGCAATCACAGTACGTCATTCGTAAGGCGTGCTATTACGGCATATTCGTACAGTACTCGTACTATGAAAGTATAGGGGAAATATTCAGTTCTGGTACGACGTACGAGTATCGTATCGGTATTGGGGCAGAATGACGTACTGCATAAGCTATAATAGTATAGAGTACGTCATACAGCTAAAATACTGGTACGATACTCATACGACGTACCAGTACGCTATACTGTTACAATACGTCCAGGATAGGTGCGTAGATAGCGGGTAGCGTACTAGGAACGTCGTACTGCTACTTAGTACGCAATACTATAATTGTCCTGGTATGCTACCAGTACGTTGGTTATCTGGGTTCCCATTTTCGTGTTTCTCAAATTTTCAACTATCGGACAGATAGAAATCTTTATTGTTGATAATTTTCCTCTTAAATTACCACAACTGTTATGCCTGATCAAGTCGTGATTCAAAGACGCGGTACACGACTGATCAGGGCTTGATCCAGTTATCATATTACTTTCTGATCAATTCTCAGGCCTGCCCTGATCCAATCTTAACTGGGATTTAACCAAAATTTTCACTCGGGAATGTGACGGTATCACGTGAGTCCCAATACTGCACTCTGGTAGTAAACATAATTTAAACAATTATCGTATGTAATAGGGTGAATCGTCTAGAGTTCGAACGAATAAGGTCACAGTTATTTTTGACGTAGATTTAAAAATATAACCAAGTCGAAAATTGATTTAAAAATAATTATAACTCCCCTTTACATCTCCATAGATAATAGAAAAATATATTATGGATATTAATTGACGATACAATTAATTATATGAATACAAAAAGCTGAAAATGTGTGAAAACCCAGTAATCGAAATGCGTATTCTGTAATGGGAATATGCTATTGGCGGCGTGTCATCGAAAACTGTTTTTTCCGCTGGTAATAAGGTAACTTAGACATTTTCAATCATCACAATATCATTTGGAAATGTCATAATTTTATTTTTTATGTATAATGCGAGACATCTCTACCTTCTAATAATTTATTTTATAGAAAAACTGCCAATTAGTTCGATTACTGGTCTGGTTCGAATCTTGGTTGGTTCACCCTACGACAACAGCTTTAAAATCATCAGATATTTTCCGATAGATTCGTTATAAACAAACGAAGTTTCAGGTTTTTCAGGTTAAAAAATCACGAGTGCGAAGCACGAGTGTTTTTCCTGAAACACTTGACGATTCCGTAGTGTATGTAGAGAACCTGGAGGAAAATACCTGACTAATTCCAAAGCTCGAGTGGTATTCAGAAGAGAATTTTGCCGTCCAAATTTTGGCCAAGATAATTGGATTATGAGACAAAATCTATTTGTCAGTTGCAACAAGGGGCTCACTCGGCCGGGAAATCCTTTGTTTTTTGATCCACATGAGAAATTACCAGTGGAATTATCCAAAATTATTAGCTGCATACCGTGTTGACTATATAAAATAACAGGCGAGTACTGTAATTCTATTGGCTGAAATTTGGATGGGAAAAATTCTCAATGAAATTTGAAATTTTATAATTTTTCCTTCTTAAATGCAGAATGTAATTTAGATCATACAAATCAAGTACCAATTTTTCAAATTTTTTTAAACACAATTCAGTTGAATAATTTGAGAATTGAAAATATCTAAAGCTTTGTACGGAACTGTTTTCGGAGATCAAGCTATATACTGTGACATATTTCGCACCTCTGCGAAACGATACAAAATACGCAGCCCTCGGCGTCCAAGTCAACGAATCAAAAGTTGGGTGCCAGCACGTCTGAAACGTGCAAAATACGAATCCGAACAATCCACAGCAAATTCGCAAACAAAAGGACAACGGCCAATAGCTCAGATCAACCGCGGAGGCGGCTGCGTTCCACAAAATGTTGTCCTACGAAAACCCTGAAATGACTGGGTTTCAAACTTATCCGACAAAATAACGAAATCAGAATTTACGGGGATTACATAATATTTTAATAAATTAACTAATCAATTAAATTATTACAAAGAAAACATTCAAATAAAACCCCTTTCTTATTCTCCAAATATTTCACTCAGATCTCGGTAATTATTATCACCACAAATAAATAATCAAATAACAAAACTAATGACTCGATACAACGCAAATTGCCTAACCGTAATTTGTCAATAAAATAAAATGCTAGCCAAGTTGAAAGAAAGTCAAAATCAGTCGAGAGACTGTCAAAAGATAAAGTAACTAGCAAAGTCACTGATAAGTCAGTTATCACAGAAAGGAATCTACAATTATCCCGAGAAATGAACGTCTCAATAATAGGCGGTATAAATAAGAAATTCTGATTTCAGTCAACGAGAATTGGGATTGTCTCGAGAGACGATAATAACGATAATAATTCGTAACCCAAACACAAGGTCACACGACAATGAAAACTCGAGCGTCGAGACACGACGCTACAAACCCAATTCCATTTTCCCAAAAAAATAAACCCGATGCCGAATCTCAAATGATAAAAATCCAATTAATAGTTCAGACACAGGCAAATCCAAAATAGTTCCAAATGAACAAAATTTCGATAAGATGTCGAAAAATCCACATCCAATACTCGACAACTAGCTCAACGAGAGTCATAACGCTAAAATTTAGAACCATTGAATTTAATTCAATAAAAGAAGAAATTATCTCAATCAAAGAGACAATAAATAATCCATCAAAGCAAATATGAATTTATCCCGAAGAAACAATGAATCAATTTATCGGACACGAGAAAAATAATTAACACTCTACCGAATAAGTAGCGAGATCTCGAAACGAGAAATGACTCGACTCTCTAATGGCGTCAAAATTCGCCAGACGCCAAGCGTCTCAAAATTCATCAAAAATACAAAAATGATAACATCACTAATTATCATTACAAAAGAACACTCTGGAGATTTTCACTGCTCACCGTGATATCCAAAACTCAAAATAACTCAGGACACAGGCGCCAGTAGATCTATAATCCCCTGGAGAGGTAGAATTTCCAAACTCCCATAAATTACTTCTTAATTTTTTTCACAGCAGTTCCAGAAGCTCAACAGGTCTCGATGCCGACCAAACGAGAAATGTCGGCACGTACGACGTTAGCTCAGGAATTCCCTCCAATTCCATTGTGGAAACACCTCATTGGTCCATGACAACCACAACACGTTCTCTCATTGGCCATCAGGCCCAACCATCCTGACAACCTTCGTTCATGCTCGTGATTAATATAGTGGCATGAGTCCTTCATTATAATTTGGAATTTTCACAATGATAAATTCCAAAAATTTCAATAGAACAAATAAATATTTCGCTGGACATCAAACATCAGTCCAGCTCTCCTATTTCCAACTTATTCATCTCAGCCATCCGAATCTATTTCCGGATTCCCTAGGGAAACCTCGTGTAGCACCAAGGTCCCTAGACGGTCGCCATATTCTCTGACTCTAGCTCCATCCGTTAGCGTCGCCACTCGGTTGTCCACCGAAGCTCCCTCCACCGCGGGAACTAGTCAGCCATTTAAATGCTGGTGACTCAACTCGTGTAACCATGAAATCTTCCCAAGGTTGATCCTCACCTCCAACACCACAGCCTTAAGACTCCATATCCCTCGATGTCAATCGTAAAACCGTAGACATTGGCTCGATACAAAATAATAAGGTGTAAATAAAAAAATAATCAAGATAAATGAAATGAACTCTCGCTTCGCTAGGGAAAAAAAATTACTTTTCGTCTGGACGTTGAGATTTCACCGTCGAACGGTCAAAAACCAAAATAACACGTAACAATACTTAGAAATAAAGAATACTTGGACGCTCAACTCGAATCGCTCGCTAATTGCACTACATTGTGGCAACGAAGATGCTTGAAATGAATTCTCTACATTCAATAAATACCAAAGCCATCCAACTGATTGTGTGCATGGAACGAGTGACGCAGATAGGCCATATGCCTCAACATGTATCACCGACATATGGCGTACTACTTCTTCGAAGATCAGCTAGGTGAATCGAACGGTTTTATGCTATTTTCCTTGGAATACCGCTTCACGAAGCTCAACATTAGAAGAAATCGTCATTCATCACTGCGTTATAGGTTCACGAGATTTAGTGGATAGTTTGTAGGATTGCTGTTTCGGAAACAATAAAACCTTTGTCGGAATCACTTCAATTTCGATGGGATAACACTTCCAGAGTTACAAGGTTGAACTCCTTCAGTTTCAAGAATTGCAGGTGATGAGGAGAGTGAGAATGTACGTGTAGTTCTAACTACTGGGTGAGAATGAAAAATTTTATGATACAAATGGTTCTTAAATTTCTCGATAAAGTAATAAAGAAGCCTTGGGGTATGACAAATTCAATGGACATGTAATAATATATGGAAAGTATGATAATTACAGTCAGTGCAACAGTGCATTCGTACACGACAAAGTAGCCCGAGCTGGATGGAATGATTTTTCATTACTTATTAGAATATTCATGCCTATTGGTTGATTTAGCGTCATTGATTGCGACAGCAAAAATAGAAAACAAGTACTATTAGGAATAATTTCAATGAAAAATTCATCGCAGAAAAACACTATTCAAAATGATGAATTATCTACATTTCATAATGTAGGTGTGAAGTAATGAATTATCTGCATTTCATAATGATCCGATCCACGCCAAATCAGCAGGAGAAACAAGTCAATACTGAGGATTTCCGCCTCAATTCTTTTTCTGAACAGCTGGCGTTTGCACAAAAATTTTGATAATTGAGGAAGTTATAATTCTTTGAAAATTGTTAATTTTGGTCCAAAAAAAATTTTATCTCTGCGAGGTTTCAAGCTATCAAATCTTCCTTTGGCACACTTAAAGAACAAGAAAAACCATTTAAAATGAGACATCATACATAACATTATCTTCATTTTGACGGGGTTTATATGAGATAACGTTTCTTTTTTTAATCGTTCATTACTCAAAAAGCTAATTTTTTTAAATCTGAAATTTGCACCAATAATTTTTAATAAAATGTCAAGGATTTTGGCGCCAATCAGAGTTTGTCTTTCCCCGTAGTTCGGCGGTTATTAATTTTCTCATTAAGACAAGTATTCAAAATGACCGAAAATCGCTATTATTCATACAATTAACGCCCAAGTAAGTGAATATTCCATTAAATATTAGCAAATAATGGAGGTCAGACTCATTATGTCTTGTTATTCATGTTCAGTATGATTTTTTGAGTGAAAAATTATTATTTTTCTAATTATATAATGGAAATACATTTTTTAAAGAGCTTTCATTTGTTGGTAATTGAGAATTTAATTTAATTAACTCATTTTTTAATATTCAATTGGCACCAAAATTCCGTTTATTTTATTGTCGATTTTTGGGGAAAATTTCAGATTTTTTAAAATTAGCTTTTCTAGTGATTAACGATTAAAAAAACGTCTTCTCGTATAAACCTCGTCAAACTGCAGATAATACTATGTATGACGTCTAATTTTTGAAGGCTTTTTCAAGTTCTATGAGTGTACCAAAGGGCGATTTGATACCTTGAAATCTCGCAGAAGTAATCAGGCCAATTTGGAAAAAGAAAAATTTGAACAAACACTAGCTATTTTTAAAAAAACATACCTTGCTTTCCACCGTCTCCCTCCTTGAGACCAGTCTAAACTTCAATTGCAACTTAATTACCACTTTAAACAAAGATGTGAATATCGCGATTTAACGCGAAGTGTGGACTTCGCGATTTCTCGTGAAGATTCTTTAATTATCAATTTTTCTTTTTTCAAAATTTTTTCTAATCACCATTTTTCCAAAAAAAATTAAGATAAAAATTACCCCCGTCAAGTTGGCGGCGCAATGTTGGGAATCCGCCATTTTTTTTGCCCTGAATTATAGGCTAATTAGGGGCTATTTTCTGGTGTAATCACATAATTTGTGGTTTCAATGACAATATACGCCGATGAATATTCGAGGTCATTGACCTGCGTGGAAATTAAATGAGATATTATTTTTTTTAGTAGGATAGGTGATGGGCTATATGGAATTCGAAACAAAAAATTGGATAATCAACGCATATCCATTTGGTTAACTGACATTCGCCGTGATCTCGCCTTCCAGGACTTACGATCAATGCCAAGTACTATTAGTTCCATGTTTATTCATTTAATCATAAAAAATGCCGGGTTATATGGAACCCCTTGAGAAATTTATTAATTCAGTCACTCGGAGCCATCTCATGCTCTCAATATCCGAGATTATTGACCTACGCTGCAATTGAATAATGTATAATTTTTTTCCAGTAGTCCAAGTAACGGGGTATACAGAACTCTAAACAAAATTCGAAAATAATTGAATGAACTCTTTAGAAAATTTGATTCGGGGAAAAATAGTGCTCAGCATCAATAAAGCGATGAAATCTCGTTGTACTTTCATTTTTTCTCATTACCATTCAAGGCGGACTATATGGAACTCGAAGAAAAGGATGAAATAATGAACACTCATCTGGTTAACTGACATTAACCGCGATCCCCCATCCAGGACTCACAATAAATGCCAAGTACTATTGGTGCTATGTTTATTTATTTAATCATAAAAAATGCCGGGTTATATGGAACTCCTTGAGAAAATAATTAAATGAGTCACTCGGAGCTATCACATGCCCTCAATATCCGAGATCATTGACCTACCCTGAAATTAGAATAGAATAGAATATGCGCGGCTGGTCACTTAAAGCGCCCTGAGTCACCTAAATCATACGATCTTTTGTAACATCCGCCTTAGTTTCGGTCAGTCACACAGCTCCAGCCCTGTGTTTCTCACTAGGCTAATAAGGCTGGTGACAGCTGCTTGTTGTAAGTCCTCTGGTTCCAGGAAAGCCTGGCCCCAGATTTTATAGCGACGGAGTGCTAATAGGG
>NW_021680694.1:197480-211348 GCF_001412515.2 Diachasma alloeum
GCTTGTTGTAAGTCCTCTGGTTTCAGGAAAGCCTGGCCCCAGATTTTATAGCGACGGAGTGCTAATAGGGAGCATTCACATAAAATGTGGATGACGCCCTTTTTATCGTCTCCGCACAGTCTGCAGTCTTCTTGTTCTGCAAGTTTCATCTTGAACAGATGAGCTCTGAGAGCTGTATGACCCGTAAGGAGCCCCACTGCTATCCTCAGATCCCCTCTGTGCACCTCCAGAAGCTTTCTGGTTCTAACTCTTAGTTGCCCCCTTATAAGCATTTTCGCTGGTCTGCAGGTCGCAACTTTCTCCCAACGCCTGACATGATCTCGCTGGAAATGATCTTTAATAAGAGTTTTTCCCACTGCGAAGGGCATGCCAAGCAGGCCGTATGAGGGCACCCTTTCTGTATCCTCCTTGGCCAGCTCGTCTGCCTCTTCATTACCCAGAATCCCATGGTGACCTGGCACCCAGGTTACGGTGACCCGGTTGTTTTTACCCAGTGTGTCCAATGCCTGCATGCATTCCCACACCACCTGTGACTCTGTAGTGGGTTTTTCCAGGGCGTGAATCGCCGCCTAGCTGTCACTGCAGATGAATATTTTCATCTTTTTTGTGTCTCTCACGTTCAGATACTCTGCACCCTTAAGTATGCCCAGCATTTCTGCTTGAAAGACGGTTGAATGATGGCCCAGTGGAAAACTCTCTCCGAAGCCATCTTTCAGACAGTAGATGCCTGCCCCAAAACTTTCATTGAAGCCAGTAGTCCTCTCTTGGTCCTGGTTTAAGTTCCGAGTCTAGCCACTCCTGCCTGGGTGGTATACTCGTTCTGAAAGTTTTCCTGATCTGATACTTCCTAGGAATCCTATCCGTCTTACCTATGAAGGGTCGATCATTGATTAGGCTAAGCCTTGTATGGCCTTGGCCCGTCACCTTAGTCTATATGCAGTTGTGGTAGCACAACTCACAACCCTAAGGTCGAGGGGTGGGATAATGAGTGCTATTTCTAGCACCTCAGTAGGTGTCGATTTCATGGCTCCTGTTGCAGCCCTCAGGAAGATTCCCTGTAGGCTTTTCAACAGGTTCCTTGTTTCCGTCTTACTCACCCTCGGCCACCAGACGACCGCAGCGTATCACAGTCTCTACCCTGAAATTAGATGACGTATAATCTTTTGCCAATAGTCCAGGTGACAGACTATTCAGAACTCTAAACAAAATTCGAAAATGATTGGATGAACTCTTTGGAAAATATGATTTGGGGAATCACAGTGACCAGCATCACTAACGCGATAAAATCCCGTTTTATGTTCATTTTTCCTCATCACAATTCAAGGCGGGCTATATGGAACTCGAAACAAAAAATTGAATAATCAACGCAAATCCATCTAGTTAACCGACATTTGCCATGATCTCCCCTTGTGAGATCTTGTGCTCCGAATGAGTTATTCGGAGCCATCACATGCCCTCAATATCCGAGGTCATTGACCTACCCTGAAATTAGATAAGGTATAATTTCCTTCCAGGAGTCCAGGTGATAGGCTATTCAGAACTCTAAAAAACATTTAAAAATAATCAAATGAACTCTTTGGAAATTTTGAATCAGGGAATCATAGTGACCAGCATCACTAACGCGATGAAAACTCATTGTACTTTCATTTTTCCTCATGATTATTTAAGGCGGGCTATATGGAACTCGGAACAAAAAATTGAATAATCAATGCATATCCATCTGGTTGACCGACATTCGCCGTGATCTCCTCTCCATTTCGAGAATCATCATGGTTTGATGACTCATGGTTGCCCATCCAATTCTTCCAAAATGATGAATACGTTCGTATAAGGTGTTCAGCAGAATCAGCTCAAATAAATAAGGCTTCTGGTCACAATAGAAGACATTTTCTCTGTGTAGTTCTGAAACTGTTAGGGCTTCGGTTGATGGAGTATGGAGCCTGATTGATATCGGTTAAAAGTTCATACGCAGAAAATTGATCGTTAACGAACAAATCCGCTGAGGTAGAGCAATTCATCTGTTCTTTTTACTCGAAAGGTACACCATCGATATTTCATCATTGACTCTTACATGATTTGATGATTTATAAAAGATAAAGATTATATTATTATTGTATAAGCACATACGTCCGAGACAAGAATATGAGTTGTGGTATATTTTGGAAATATTCCAAAACTGTCATCCATTCGGAAACTGACTACCGATGAAATTACTAGAAATGCAAAGGAAACACAAAAAAGTGATTCTATAGGAATTCTTTAGGTTTATCGTATATGATATTCGGATAATTTGTGTATCGAAATTCCCATAGGAATTGGGACTTAGAAAATTTTCCGAATTCAATAGACTAATAATAATGAACAAAAAGAATTAAGACTCATGAAATTGTGAAAATTTTTTGAGTCCTAAAGTGGATAGAAATCCTGTAGGAATTTCTGTACACAAACTGTGTATAGAAATTATTCTAATATCATATACGATAAACCTATAGAATTTCTATAGAATCACCGTATAGAAACGTCCTATAGCACATCTCTATACGATTTTTTCATACGTGAAGCAGTAAGAAATATAATATACATAGAGGAACAATCACATGTGATCAAACGCATGTTTTCTGTCGTACCGCTTGTTGTTCATGACGAGTTAAAGTCAGAGTATTTTGGGAATATGTCGGTACCAGTAGGATTCGCAAAATTCCTCAAAACAGCTTTTTATACATAATTTCAATGGCTAAAATATGACCGTCTGATAGATTCGAATAAACCTATCCATTTGGGAGACATTCACGACCTAATGGGATTCATATTTATTTTTTTTTTTGAGAAAATATTTTGGAAATTACTGAGGCTAGCAAAATTTGTCATTTGAAATTTTTTGCAGAAAATTTTGAGGTCTATAAAACTGGTGTTTGATAGATTCCTCAATCTATTCATCCTCAAGATATCCTGTAATGATTTCGCAAGGAAATATCAACTCAAGAAAGAATCTGTCTGAATTTACGTCTGAGACTCAGAGGGCCCAACTTGATAAAACCTCAGAAGAGAATTGAAAAAAAGACTGATCAAATCGAAATCTGAAAATATGTACTTCACCAGTGGCTTCTCGTCTGCGGGTCCATTTCTCCTACAACTTTCCTATATTTGGAATTGTAGCAACAAATGATGACGACTCCTTGTCATCGGAGGCACAAAAATGTTCTTTCTAAATTCATACGCTGGGGACCGAAACAGGCTATTCTAGACCCGGAATCAAATTAAATTTAAATTTACAATCACAATATTATTATTCTATAGACTTCATGGATTTAAACAATACATTTGAATTAGAAACTAAGGAGTAATGAATGTAGAGATGTATACATAAGAAATGATGATAAAACTTAGTTACTTCCATTTTCAATGATAAGTTAAGAATAGAGAGTTATATCGAGTATAGAAAAAATTAAATTTTTCTAGAAGGGTCTCGAGTTCGTCATAATGGTTTATTGAGAGTTGTACAAAGAAAAATAATAGAAGGGAAGAAGTTATTCTTTCGTTACTGAATAGGATCTATCAATTTGAGAAGTATCACTGATTACTTATCTATCAAACAATAACAGATTCCATGAAACTCATTTCCTAAGGATACTTCAATCAATAACGTCTAGATATTTTGTGAAGTTTTTTTTCTATGTTCAAAGAATTTTTCCTTGCTTCATGGAAGTGAAATAACAAAAATTGGACAATAATAAATTTTTCATTACTCGCTTTGCTTAATTTTTGAATGATTATCATCTCGTCACATCAAAATTTCACCTTAGTTTGGTTTCGTCTTCAAAACTGGTCTAATTGCAGCGGATCTACCACGTAAAAAATGCTTGCTATTGAAGTACTTGCTACGTGCTTGAGTATAATTAGTTGAAAAATTCCAATACTAGAGCATTCCAACTCATTTCGTGAATGAACAGTGTGAAAAAATGTAATTAAATATCAATAAAGGATGAGGGGTGAATGTGAATATGAATTAGAATGCTGTGATCACTACTAGCGATGAAGTCATTTTTTTCCCAATAAATAATGATCATTACTGCAGACGAGTATATAGGATTGTATGGGGCCGCACATAGTCCTTTGGCTCTACAATACAATGCTTGAGAGTCGTATCATTGAACTTCAAGAATCTTCCTTTAACTTTCACGATTGAAGTGTAATGATCATCGTTGATCTTTGACCGACTGGCGGAATGATTGACAAAACCTGCAAGAATGTAGTTTTTGTCAAAAATTCCCATAGCTTGGGGAATGTCTTGAAGTTTGGCAGAAAACTTGGTTTTGTACAACTTTAGCATTGAGTTGCTTTAACAGTCACTCGTATCAACTAGTTTTGGATTTAGAGCTTGATCGCAATTCTTACATCGTATTGTTTGGGGTGTAGCATCGATAATCGATGCCGACAAATACTCAAACCCCTTTGCATATAAAATACCGAGGCTTATATTTTCCATTTTCGATAAGAATTCTGAAGATCCACATACTCCACACATTCCAAGACTTCGTAAGCTGAATATACCGTCCACCAAATAGGAATATAATTGAGGAGTTCCAATTGACGTACAAAACATGTACACCACTCCTCGTGATATTGGCTTCAAATAAGGGAATTTTTGACATCAGTTCTGCTCTCTTTAGATAATGCTCGGCTGTGATAGTTTTCTTTAGCATAATATCCACCGCTAAATCATACACTCCAACACTTCGTATTTTTGTTGCATCATGATACACAGGATTTGAAAATAATGCATTTGATAATAGGTGGACGAGAGAGTCCACCGCAGGTGGACTGCGCAGGTTTGCACAAGTTTGTATCTTTTGTTGTCAATTTCAATGGTCCCAGCACAGAAGCTCCCATTTCTCATGATACCAATAGTACTTGGCATTGATTGTGAGTCCTGGGAAGGGGATCACGGCGAATGTCGGTCGACCAGATGGATATGCGTTGATTATTCAATTTTTTGTTTCGAGTTTGATATAGCCCGCCTTGAATGGTAATGAGGAAAAATGAAAGTACAATGAGATTTCATGGCGTTAGTGATGCTGATCAGTATTTTTTCGCGAATCAAATTTCCCAAAAAGTTCATTGAATTTTTTCCCAATTTTGTTCAGAGTTCTGAATAGCCTGTCTTCTGGGTTACTGGAAAAGAATTATACGTCATTTAATTTCAGGGTAGGTCAATGACCTCGGATATTGAGCGCATGTGATAGCTCCGAATGACTCATTTAATAATTTTTTCAAGGAGTTCCATAAAACCCGGCATTTTTACAATTAAATAAATATACATGGTGCCAATAGTACTTAGCATTTATTGTGAGTCCTGTAAGGGGGATCGCGACGAATGTCGGTTAACCAGATAGGCGTTACTTATTTAATTCTTTGTTTCGAGTTCCATATAGCCCGTCTTGAATGGTAATGAGGAAAATTGAAAGTACAACGAGATTTCATCGCGTTAGTGATGCTGATTACTATTTTTCCCCTAATCAAATTTTCCAAAGAGTTCATTTAATTTTTTCCGAATTTTGTTTAGAGTTCTGAAAAGCCCGTCTCCTGGGCTACTGGAAAAAAATTATATATGATTTAATTTCAGAGCATGTCAATGACCCCGGATATTGAGAGCATGTGATTGCTTCGAGTGACTTAATTGATGATTTTCTCGAAGAGTTCCATAAAACCCGGCATTTTTGATGATGAAATAAATATACATGGCACCAATAGTACTTGGCTTTGATTGTGAGTCCTGGAAAGGAGATCACGGCGAATGTCGGTTGACCAGATGGATATGCGTTGATTATTTAATTTTCTGTTTCGAGTTCCATATAGCCCGCCTTGGATGGTAATGAGGAAAAATGAAAGTACAACGAGACTTCATCGCGTTAGTGATGCTGATCACTATTTTTCCCCGAATCAAATTTTCCAAAGAGTTCATTTAATTTGTGACAAAATTTCGGGAAATTCCACCACCTGTACGTGAGTTCATCGCAGGAGAGGAAACTCCACGAGTTTCGTAAGACAAATTGTAAAGAGTGAGTAGATAATGAGTGGTTACTAACGAGAGAGAGTCGCGATTTTCGGTTTCCCAAAATTAGCACCCCTGTCGGAGGGAGATGCAATATTCATAATCCTAGCCCCAGCTCCTCGGATAGCGGTCATCACGAACATCTGGAGATGAAGCGTCGCGGGAAAATTACGTTCAATTCACTTAAGTACGGATAAACAATTAAAAAGTATCGATTCACGTTAAAAACGAATAACATTAGAAACATTCAATACTAATTTGTTCGTCAAGTTGAAGTTCCCGTTAATTTTCAGTTTGAGGGAGTTATAGTTTCGGTTATTACGGTTTAGAATAAATTTACAGTCACACGTATTTACAGTTTCAGTTATTTTTCGGTTCTTCGCGATTTCTGAGTGGGACGAGTATCCACCGTGGTCCATGGTTGATAGACTGAGCCTCCCGGTAAGATCTCGTTCATCCCGTTGAGTGTACGTTGCTGATCGTAAAGGTTGAGCTGAAATGCTCACGCTCCCTGGCTTATGCGTTTCGTGGAGTTTTTGGAATCACTGGTGCGGTTGGAAGGCCATGTAGATGACCTAACCCACTCGTCTACATGGATTACCATGGGTTATATTCGGTTTCGTTACGGTTTCGGTTAAGGTGATCCCCCAATAACTCCCGGAAGAGCGACAGTGAGACAAAGTGCACTCTATCAGGTGAGAAGTGCATTCGCGTGAAGAAAAGGCGAACAACTGCCTATATTCTCCCTCATTCCGAGCCTTTTATCCTTCAAGAATATTAGTTTCCGGTATCAATTAAAATAAAATTAACCCCCATTTATTAAAATAACAGTTAACTCAAGGTAGCATTAAATTATTTGAAATTATAAAAGGTAAATGCACCGTTTAGCCAACTACCGGTACGTTGAATTTGAACATGCGTTCACGCGCGCCAGTTTTTACCAACTGCGACTTTGGTTCTCCAGCGACCAGTTATGCGGCGTGCCAGTCGCCTACCAGCTGAAGATTACGGGTCGGAGCGAGAAATAGTCGTTGATCAGCTCTCATCGCCGTAATCTTGCCGAGACGAATTGCGGAGAGAAGACGCCGAGAGGAACATCTCGTGGGCCCATCAACGGAGAAAAATGGTAAGAAATCACTCCATTACCGAGTGCACACTCCCGGAAAGGGCGTAGTGCACCCATTCCACTGAAAATACGGGACATCCACGGGAGTAAAATGCACATAGCTCTTCCAGGGCGAATGACGCAATCGTGCCCTCTCCAACGGCGACAGGGAATCGTCGAACAATTAATGCACCACTCGAGTGCATAATTGGTTCACGAATATTCTCCAGTGGTGTGGCGAGTGTATCGTGTTAATTAATTGAAGAACTGTGTTAGTTTGGTTAATAAAATATGGGTTATGGTGCACCCATACCCTCCACGTGATGTGGACAAAGCAGTGGTGATGCATTTATGGTATTTCATTATTCGAGCGGAATGTTGCCTCCCCTGAGAGCACTTTCGGCTCGGTAAACCTTTCCCATCATTTTATTTAAATAATTTAAGCTTTTTCGTGGGGTAGAAGCTCGTGAGCCCCGCTATTCAAGGTGATGCTACGACGCTGGGACGTGAGGTTAACCTTGAGGATAGGAAATGAGAGCACCTCGGAAGTGCTACTTCCCTTCCCTAGAGTTTCCTCCGTCGTAGGATATTCGCGTTGGTCAGGTATTCGTCGATTTCTCGTCCTGGGCGGGTCCGAAAACGTGTAGTTCCTAATGCACGTCGATTTGGGATAGTGCAGAGCAACAATATGCACGTGAGTTAATTTTCCCTACCCCGCGCCTTCGCGTAGGTCTCCGTCAAGGTAACTATCATTATATTTTACTGAAAAGAATTATTATTATTTCAAATAATTGATTTTTCAATTTTATAACTATAACATTTTATTATTATTATTATCATTATTATTCTTATTATTACAGGTATATATATATACTACTGTATATCGCCACCGTCCAAAAAACCAAACCTAGGGTTTGGGTGAGGGTAACCTATTCTATCTACCCTCACCCTCGGTAACTGAATTTTGTTAAATGAAAATTAGAATTTTTGAGATTGTATTAGAATCATGTGGGTAAATTAAATGCCAGATATTTTTCTCATTTAATCTTAAAAGTCTCTCTATCCGTTGAATTCCGCAATTTTCTAAAAAATTAAGGGAATTTTGATTCGATTTTTTCTGATTGTATTTCTCGTTGTTTTGTTATATTTGCGACCCCTTTCTTAAGACCGGGCGACCGAATCCACCCCGCTCTCCGAATTTTCTCCCGAGTTAAGTAGGCATAATTCCGCAATCTCTCCCTCTCATTTTTCCCACCCTCCAGTTATATATTTTTGGTTTTTCTCTTTTCGTTCATTACGGTTACGGTTGCGGTTTCGTTGATTCCGCGTTGTCAAAAATCGACTGGCGCCCAACGACAGTTTCCCATAAGAGTAGCTGGCAGTTTTACGGTTTTGGTTTTGGAGGATTTTGGGGAAGCTGGAGCGGGAAAGGCCGCAGGTGACAAACTCCGGCTGTCTTCGTACAAGGATTTTCGTTGCGGATGGAGGACTTTCGATTTTGTTTGGTTCATTAGGAAATCGCCGTCACAAATTATTTTCAAATTTCGTTTAGAGTCCTGAATAGCCCGTCACCTAGACTCCTGGAACAAAATTATACTTCATCTAATTTCAGGGTGGGTCAATGACCTCGGATATTGAGGGCATGTGATGGCTTCGAGTAACTCAATTAATGATTTTCTCAAGGAGTTCCATATAACCCGGCTTTTTTGTCATGAAATAAATACACATGGCACCAACAGTACTTGGCATTGATCGTGAGTCCTCAAGAGGGAGATCACGGCGAATGTCGGTTAACCAGATGTTTCGAGTTCCATATAGCCCGCCTTGAATTGTAATGAGGAAAAATGAACGTACAACGGGATTTTATCGTGATAGTGATGCTGGTCACTATGATTCCCCGATTCTAATTTTCTAAAGAGCGCATTCAGTCATATTTGAATTTTGTTTAAAGTTCTGACTAGCCCATCTCCTGGGCTACTGGAGAAAAAATTATGTATCATTTAATTTCAGAGTAGGTCAAGGACCCCGGATATAGAGAGCATGTGATTGCTTTGAGTGACTCAATTGATGATTTTCTCGAAGAATTCCATATAACCCGGCATTTTTACGATGAAATGAATATACATGGCACCAATAGCACTTCGCATTGATCGTTAGTCCTGGAGAGGAGATCACGGCGAATGTCGGTCAACCAGATGGATATGCATTGATTATTCAATTTTTTGTTCCGAGTTCCATATAGCTCGCCTTAAATGGTCATGAAGAAAAATGAAAGTACAGCGAGACTTCATCGCGTTAGTGATGCTGATCACTATTTTTCCCAGAATCAAATTTTCCAAAGAGTTCCTTCAATTATTTTCGAATTTTGTTTAGTGTTCTGAATAGCCCGTCACCTGGACTACTGGAAAAAAATTATAAATCATTAAATTCCAGCCTAAGTCAATGATCTCGGATATTGAGGACATGTGATGGCTCTGAGCGACTCATTTAATAATTTTCTCAAGGAGTTCCATATAACCCGGCATTTTTTATGATTACATAAATAAACATAGCATCGATAGTACTTGGCATTTATTGTGAGTCCTGGAAGGGGGATCGCGGTTAATGTCGGTTAACCAGATGGGCGGTCATTATTTCATTCTTTTCTTCGAGTTCCATATAGCCCGCCTTGAATGGTAATGAGAAAAAATGAAAGTACAATGAGATTTCATCGCTTCAGTAATGCTGAACACTATTTTTCGCCGAATCAAATTTTCCGAAGAGTTTATTTAATTATTTTAGAATTTTGTTTAGAGTTCTGAATAGCCCGTCACTTGGACTACTGGAAAAAAATTATACATTATTAAATTTCAGCGTAGGTCAATGATCTCGGATATTGAGGGCATGAGATAGCCCCGAGTGACTGAATTAATAATTTTCTCAAGGAGTTCCATATAACCCGGCATTTTTTATGATTAAATAAATAAACATGGCACCAATAGTACTTGGCATTGATTGTAAGTCCTGGAAGGCGAGATCACGGCGAATGTCAGTTAACCAAATGGATATGCGTTGATTATCCAATTTTTTGTTTCGAGTTCCATATAGCCCGTCTTGAATGGTAATGAGGAAAAATAAAAGTACAACGAGATTTCCTCGCTTTAGTGATGCTGATCACTATTTTTCGCCGCATTAAATTTTCCAAAGTGTTCATTCAGTTATTTTCGTATTTTGTTTAGAGTTTTGAATAGCCCGTCACCTATCCTACTAAAGAAAAATAATATCTCATGTGCAGGTCAATGACCTCGATTATTCATCGGCGTATATTGTCTATACCATTGAAACCACAATAGTACATTAGAGTACAAGGGCACAAATTTCGTTTTCGACGAATGTGAAGTTTACAGGCCGAGCCGAAGGCGAGGTCTGTATTCACATTCGTTGAAAACGAAGTTTATGCCCGAGTGGTCTATACTATTTTATGCCACATCGTGCTTCAAACTCGACTTATTGTACGGCGTGCCATAAATTATTTGATTACACCAGAAAAAAGCCATTAGCCTATAATTCAGAGCAAAAAAAATGGCGGATTTCCAACATTGCGCAGCTAACTTGACGGGGGCATAAAAATCCCCAGCATCGATTTTTTTGACCTCCTAATTTGGCGTGGATCTGCTTTTATTTGGAATAGTACTCTTTCATTGAATAGAATATTTACATCGTCCGAACGAGTCAATTTTTTAATAACAGACATATTTGATAAATAATTGGTTACGAAGAAATAATTGCGTAACGGAATTCAAGCCATAAGAGAGATAAAGTGAATATCACGTGACACATATTTATCTTTCCCGTGTCATGTTCATTCAAATAGTGAAATCAAATGGACAATATTGATTTATTTTTCTTTCAGAAGTGAAAATAAATGGGTAAAGTATGTTTAGTTGTCCAAAATAATATATTTGGTATAATTATTCGAACTGTATTGCATCATAAGATTCCATTTGGAATACTATTTCCATTAGATCTCTACGAAACCGCGTCTGCATAATCGCTCTTTTTCCAGACAAACCAACAATATTCATTGAATTCATTATTTTCAATATTGATATTATCGCAGTGACTTGAAAAACCTTTTTCATTGGTTGAGGATTTTACAAAATTGAAAGTTACAAATGGTGTCATTGAGAAACCTTGGCTATAAAGTCAAACAAAGGTATCTCATTTTGGTTCGAAGGTTTTCAAAATCAAGATAAAACAACCTTCAAGTTGTTTACATTTATCCTCATTAAGAAAAGTTTTAGTTTTTAGGCATCTGTGGCGGTATTTTGAAATTTAATCAGTGATACATCCTACAATTGAGTGATTTTGTTACTAATTTTCAGTAATTGAATCCCTAAAGCTTAGAGTAATTCTAGTTAGTGTCAAAATGCCCTTAAAATTAGGAATGGCTTGCTGAAAATAAAGAATCATTTCCTAAAAACAAAAACTTTTTTGTCTGTGTTGCTAGGAACAACACTTATTACATCTCTGTTCTGCAATGACTGGGCTGACACCTACGGCTCCAGACCTGTTCAGTACATTGAAATCAGCCTCCTCACTGGATTCAGTTCCGTTCCATGACTGATCTGATCATCAACATTCTATCTGTAGTGTTGTGGCATCACTGGGACCTGCACTGGTTGAGGTGGAATTTGATTGAGATTGTTCACCAGTTCACCGGGAGCCAAATCTTTATCAGTAAAATAATCCTTATTGAATGGCCAAATACCAGTCTTTTTTAATTCATTTTTCGCTGAAGAGCTTACTGCAGCTACTTCAAAATCCTGGTCCAATAACTGTGGAAGTTCGCAGTGTGTTACCACTTCACCAATGTGATCATCCGTCCACTCTTTCACAACATTACCATATGCAATTAACAATGGTCTCATACAAGCGGCAGCCAACTGTTGCATTCGATTAGTAGTATGAGGCGACAGGGTAATGATAATCACACCATGCTCATTACTATCATCAATGACTGGGACATTCGAAGTGTGAATAGGAGCATTATCACAAGTTAATACTACAGGATTTTCCACAAATGCCCCAGAAAATTCGATAAATTTCTGAAATCAATAAAAAAAGGTCACGTACTATTCAACCTTTTTTACTGAATCTCAATAAACTGCTTACTGAAAATCCAAACATCAGGCTATATTCGTGTCTCCGACTGGATTCAGGGAACACAAACACAGGTCCTTTGGCAGAAATGCACAGTTCAAGAGTCACTAATTGTCTTCTTTCAGCTGCTGCCAGTATTCCTATTTGTTTTTTACTGTGGTTTTACTGTGGTGATACCACATTCGTCAACATTGAAAATTCGGCCAGCAGACAGATTATATTTTCCAAAATTGCTTCCTCTAATTTAGTGTAAAAAGGGATTACTACCTTGGTGAATGCTCGTGTTCGAACCTGAGAAGTAGGATAAGGTTTATAAGAGATAGTTGAGGATTTAGATGCAAAAATCCTCGGCGCCAGGCTGGGCCAGCTCTACCATGTGTAAATTTGTGGGAGATCTTGTTCCGGGCTGTCAAATCATGAGTAAGTTTATCTAAGCTTTTAGTTGACAGCCGATAGAATCGACTCTCCGCTATCAAGAAATAATGACAAAGCTCAACTTGCTGTAATTTCGTGAATGTTGGCACAAAGCGTCCTAACCCCGGGTAACAAACAAATGAGGATTGAGATCTGTGATACCAATGAGAAGAGAAAAAATTCAAAATAAATTAAATGATGAACCATTACTCACCTCGAAAATTCATTCGTAAAGTTATCGCTTTTTGGAATGTAAAATTTTTATTATTCCATGTTTGGTATGCCAGTTGAAGATCTGGATTTGCTTTGTAGATTTTAACCCTACGTTTGAGGGCGATGGCAGGCAACTTATAACATTTTGTATAATTGTTTTATACCCTACCACGTTTTCAACAATCCTTATGATTAAAAGAGCAAGGCTTTTGTCTTTTGTTTTCGATTTTCAGCTATCGAGAAAAAGTGAATCGATTTCGTTCTTCGATATGATAATCGATTTTTTGCGTATGAATCGGTCTCTCCAATGATTAAAAAAAAGAGCAAGGCTTTTTTATCATTTGCTTTCGATTTTCAGCTATCGAGACGAGAAAAAAGGGAATCGATTTGTTTCTTTGATGGTTATGATAATCGATTGCGCATTTCGATTGCGTACGTATTAATCGATTGTGATGTGATCACATAATTTTCCTTTTCACAAAAAAATCGAGACATCAGGTGAGGAAACAAACAGGACGCAGTGAGCATGTGATCGTGAGCATGTCACTGAGTGATGTTTCAATGCTTTCTTCGCCATCAATAAATTGATGGTATGCTTCCGAATGGTTTCAGCATAATAAATTTTTTTCTCTCGGATATTTCTCCCCATTTTTGCTACTTGCGTCTTTCTCGCCCCCCATCGAAACTCTTTCCAACCTCCTGTATTGCATTTGCTAAAGGTTGGAGGATACCCTAAGTTAGGGGAAAACCTGACCAGATAAAGTCGTCCCTTCCGTTACTCGTTATTGCGAGTATTTTTTCTAACGTCAAACTGGTATGCAGGCACGCATGAAAAAATTCACTAGAAAACCTAGCGAATTCGCTAGAAAATTCTATAGGAATTTTATGGGATTTCTATAGGATTTCTATTGGAATTCTATTGAAAAATTCTATTTGTTTTTT
>NW_021680694.1:211448-212182 GCF_001412515.2 Diachasma alloeum
TGGTATGCATGCACGCATGAAAAAATTCAATAGAAAACCTAGCGAATTCGCTAGAAAATTCTATAGGAATTTTATGGGATTTTTATAGGATTTCTATTGGAATTCTATTGAAAAATTCTATTTGTTTTTTGATTTCAAATATCTATTTAAATTTTTCTGTCAGATTTTTTCCATCAGAATTAGTGGGCACAAATTTTGTAAGTTANGAAAAAATCTCAAGAGAAAAATTCAAACAGAAATTCGAAATCTATTGACTTTCTTTACTGAGTATCCAATAGCATCAGCGCTAAAAACAAATAGAATTGTTCAATAGAATTCCAATAGAAATTCTATAGAAACCCCATAGTATTCCTATAGAATTCTAATAAAATTTTCTAGCGAATTCGCAGGTTTTCTATTGAATTTTTTCATTCGTGAGAAAGCATTGGAACATCACTCAGTGATATGTTCACCATTATATGCTCACTGACATATTATATGCTCGCTGCCCCCTGTTAGTTTTGATGATTTGAAAGTGTAACATTCATTTGGAACAAAAGAACGTGAGTGGGATTTACGCTTGTTTAATCGAAAACTAGGGCCATAACGCGCGCGGTTGCGCGCGTTTACGAACAATCAGCGCTTTAGCGCTGAGAATCGGTCTGATTACAAATACCATGGAAAAACATTAAGAAGCTATTTTCGTTTCCCATAAAATAGAAAAATTTAAAAAGAATTAAAATTCAGAAAAAAAA
>NW_021680694.1:212394-212868 GCF_001412515.2 Diachasma alloeum
GAAAAACATTAAGAAGCTATTTTCGTTTACCATAAAATAGAAAAATTTAAAAAAAATTAAAATTCAGAAAAAAAATCCGAACCGCAAGAAGAGGATGACATGACTATCATATGAAAGGTCATATGATGCATTCAAATTTTCAAATCTGGAAATTTCATGCTATCATCGGAAGTCAGCTGCACTCTCAAGTAACTCGATTGAGTAGATTTGTCTCGATTCAGTAGATTTGTCTCGTACAAATTCAAATTCAATTCAAATTCTCGTACATTGAAAACCAATTAAAATCTCCGTAACTTGATCTCACTCATATAAAACTTTCATGGGCATACACCACAATATTTCCATCATTTCCAATTTATCATTCATTTTATCAATTAGTATATCATCAAATCATAAACAATTCATAAAATAAAAAAATCAAAGTTATCTTCCTCATCGACAAATCATCACCATCATCATTATTATTATCATCAA
>NW_021680694.1:212918-215489 GCF_001412515.2 Diachasma alloeum
ATGGGCATACATCACAATATTTCCATCATTTCCAATTTATCATTCATTTTATCAATTAGTATATCATCAAATCATAAACAATTCATAAAATAAAAAAATCAAAGTTATCTTCCTCATCGACAAATCATCACCATCATCATTATTATTATCATCAACATCATCAACATCATCATCATACTTATTCCATCAATATCATCAATTTCTTCAATAAATCACCACATTCATCGATACAAATTGATTATTCCGCCAGCAAAGGAAAACTCTCCGGTGTGTTGATAACAAGATAAACTCGAAACCTCCGTCACGTATTTGCTTCAAACCAGGTCTGAAAAAAGGAGAAGAATAAAAATCACATGAGAATATGTTTTATTCAATGGAAAAATATTTTTCCAATATTTAAGAACAATTGATCTTTAACAACATCAATTGCAGCTAATTTTCATCTCTGTCCTTCTCTTTCTCATAGGAAAAAAAAAGCTGTAGAAAATGAAATCAAGCAAATCATGTTTAATTGTCAAATATATCGTCTAACCAAGTGATACGATATAAATGAATCAAATCTCGTTTTGATGCTGGAGAATTGGAGAAATATTTGAACTTTTAATAAAGGAAGCAATTCTACTCTACGATTCACGAGTTATTGTTTCCCCTTTCTTTTCTCTTCTCTTTACGTAGTTCACGACTATCGACTTTTTTTTCCAACTGAAAAAGAAGCTAACGAATATATGTAAACACTTTAAATATATAATAACTTTAAGATTATTTCTTTTCTTACTATACTTTTTTATTACGTCGAAGGATTTATATTGAAAGAAATCTACTTACATCATTTCCACCAGGAAGACAACGAAATGTCACTGCAGTTATTCACTGCAGTTATTAATAATAATCCACCAGGAAGAAAACGAAATGGCACTGCAGTATTAATAATAAAAACCTCTTAATTTTAACACACTTCAATTCTTAATTTTAACACAATTTTCTCCTCTTTATTCATTAAAATACACATCGATATTTCTTCTCTCCCATAATATTCTCGCACTCCTATAATAATATCCTCAGATCTATAACGCGCGCGGTTGCGCGCGTTCACGAACAATTGGCGCTTTAGTGCTGAGGGCCAGTTTTTGGATTAGGAAACCACGGTTAGACCTCGGTTAAAGTTAAGTGAATCGTGGCGCTATTGACTGGATCGTGCATTTTATGCACAAGGCAAAAATCTTCGAGCTCAAAGCCCTGAAGAGCTCTCTTCGTATCAAGAGTACATGAATAAGAAATTCCGTTAAATCATTGATTTTGTTTCTGAGTTCATGTTTTTCAATAATTGAATAATCATTCATTACTCGAGATGAAAATCAAAGAGTTATTGTTTTCTGTCCATATCGACAGCTTAGTAACAGAGTCATGTAACTACAAAAAACCATCATTTCCAGAAGGTAAAGTGACGTATTTCCAAAAAATGCGCTATTTATGCTCAGTATTGGAAAAATCATCGAAATAATCATTTTCATTTGTTTTTTATCAGAGCAACATATCTTCAATCATTTTCGTTCAAACAACCGTCCAACTAACAAAAACGGCCATTGCCGGAGGTAAATGGTGTATCTCCAAAAAATGCGCTATTTGTGCTCGGTATTAAAAATCTCTTCGAAATAATTATTTTCGATTTTTTTTTTAACAGAGCAACGTATATCCAATCATTTTCGATTAAACAAGCGTAAACCCCACTCACGTTCTTTTATTCCAAATGAATGTTACACTTTCAAATCATCAAAACTAACAGGGGGCAGCGAGCATATAATATGTCAGTGAGCATATAATGGTGAACATGTCACTGAGTGATGTTCCAATGCTTTCTCACGAATGAAAAAATCCAATAGAAATCCTGCGAATTCGCTAGAAAATTTTATTAGAATTCTATAGGAATACTATGGGGTTTCTATAGAATTTCTATTGGAATTCTATTGAACAATTCTATTTGTTTTTTGCGCTGATGCTATTGGATACTGAATAAAGAAAGTCAATAGATTTCGAATTTCTGTTTCAATTTTTCTTTTGAGATTTATTCTATAAGAATGCTTGGGCATCAATTTTCTAAGTTTTTTCGACTCGGATTCTGCAATGCAAAACAAAACAAAATCCAGTGGAAAAAACTTACAAAATTTGTGCCCAATAATTCTGATGGAAAAAATCTGACAGAAAAATTTAAATAGAAATTTGAAATCTATTAACTTTTTGTTATTGAATATCCAATAGAATCAGCGCAAAAAACAAATAGAATTTTTCAATAGAATTCCAATAGAAATCCTATAGAAATCCCATAAAATTCCTATAGAATTTTCTAGCGAATTCGCTAGGTTTTCTATTGAATTTTTTCATGCGTTCATGCATACCAGTTTGACGTTGGAAAAAATACTCGCAATAATGAGTAACGGAAGGGACGACTTTATCTGGTCAGGTTTTCCCCTAACTTAGGGTATCCTCCAACCTTTAGCAAATGCAATACAGGAGGTTGGAAAGAGTTTCGATGGGGGGCGAGAAAGACGCAAGTAGCAAAAATGGGGAGAAATA
>NW_021680694.1:217187-222922 GCF_001412515.2 Diachasma alloeum
GAGAAGAAATATCGATGTGTATTTTAATGAATAAAGAGGAGAAAATTGTGTTAAAATTAAGAATTGAAGTGTGTTAAAATTAAGAGGTTTTTATTATTAATACTGCAGTGCCATTTCGTTTTCTTCCTGGGGGATTATTATTAATAACTGCAGTAAATAACTGCAGTGACATTTCGTTGTCTTCTTGGTGGAAATGATGTAAGTAGATTTCTTTCAATATAAATCCTTCGACGTAATAAAAAAGTATAGTAAGAAAAGAAATAATCTTAAAGTTATCGAGTTTTGTACGTGTTTACATACATTCGTTAGCTTCTTTTTCAGTTGGAAAAAAAAGTCGATAGTCGTGAACTACGTAAAGAGAAGAGAAAAGAAAGGGGAAACAATAACTCGTGAATCGTAGAGTAGAATTGCCTCCTTTATTAAACGTTCAAATATTTCTCCAATTCTCCAACATGAAAACGAGATTTGATTCATTTATATCGTATCACTTGGTTAGACGATATATTTGACAATTAAACATGATTTGCTTGATTTCATTTTCTACAGCTTTTTTTTCCTATGAGAAAGAGAAGGACAGAGATGAAAATTAGCTGCAATTGATGTTGTTAGAGATCAATTGTTCTTAAATATTGGAAAAATATTTTTCCATTGAATAAAACATATTCTCATGTGATTTTTATTCTTCTCCTTTTTTCAGACCTGGTTTGAAGCGAATACGTGAAGGAGGTTTCGAGTTTATCTTGTTATCAACACACCGGAGAGTTTTCCTTTGCTGGCGGAATAATCAATTTGTATCGATGAATGTGGTGATTTATTGAAGAAATTGATGATATTGATGGGATAATTATGATGATGATGTTGATGTTGATGATAATAATAATGATGATGGTGATGATTTGTCGATGAGGAAGATAACTTTGATTTTTTTATTTTATGAATTGTTTATGATTTGATGATATACTAATTGATAAAATGAATGATAAATTGGAAATGATGGAAATATTCTGATGTATGCCCATGAAAGTTTTATATTAGTGAGATCAAGTTACAGAGATTTTAATTGGTTTTGAATGTATGAGAATTTGAATTGAATTTGAATTTGTACGAGACAAATCTACTCAATCGAGTTACTTGAGAGTGCAGCTGACTTCCGATGATAGCATGAAATTTCCAGATTTGAAAATTCGAATGTATCATATAACCTGTCATATGATAGTCATGTCATCCTCTTCTTGCGGTTCGGATTTTTTTTTCTGAACTTTAATTCTTTTTCAATTTTTCTATTTTATGGTAAACGAAAATAGCTTCTTAATGTTTTTCTATGGTATTTGTAATCAGACCGATTCTCAGTGCTAAAGCGCTGATTGTTCGTAAACGCGCGCAACCGCGCGCGTTATGGACCTAGTATCTATTATTGCTTTAGCGACTGCAACCATATCCTACTACTGTCTGTCTATTGATCATTTAAAATTATGAACCATTTTTAATAAATTCGTGGGACAATACTGCTCATCATTATTGTTATTCAACTCCATTTAATTAATAATGGCGACTATCGATGCCATTATTAATTAAATGGTCGATGGCGACTATTGATTGAGATTCGAATTCAAATGATCAGTAGTGCTGCCACCTACAACTCTTGTAACGTCTTGATACCCATGCAGGGCAGTACGAACATCGGGCCAAACACGGCGCCGAGTTCCCCGATAATCGGTTGGGATCTTCAGCCGATCTTCGGCCGAACGTTGGGACGTTACCTCGGGCCATCATAGACACCGATGTACGGCCAATATTGGCGTCGATTATCAGCCAAACATCGGTGAAATAAAATTTTTAAATCTTTCATACATATTTTTAAATAGTTCCAATAGTTTATAATCGTTTTATAACCCTTCTTGTCCATTCCAATAAACCAAAAAAGAAAAAAATTGAATGAAAAAAAAAATTGCTCCCGGTGGGATTCCATCACGGGCTCTTCTGATCTGTAGTCAAACGCGCTGTCCACTGAGCCATCTGAAATTTCTTATGAAAACAGATTTTTTTCGGGGATATAAATAACACATGGTGTGTTTGTTTGAATCCGCGAATGTGATCATCAATAATTGGTTAATGAAATTGTAACTCTGATGAGAAGAGTTAATTAATTAATTTACAATTAATTCTTATTATTCTTAAAATATTTAGGCTTTCATTCGGGGTATCGATATCTATATTCTGTATATTAGGAAAGAGGATGAATGCATACTATCCATCCATTTATTCGAAAAATACGCTACAAATATTATGTTGGTTCCGATCATCGGCCATGGAGCGGCCTTTCATCGGGGACCCGATGTTTGGTGCCCGGATATTGGACCAATGTTTGGCCTTTGATCAGAGCCCCGATGTTCGACAAGCAGATATTGGCCCGATGTTTGGCCTTTAATCAGAGCCCCGATGTTCGGCAAGCAGATTTTGGGCCGATTTTTGGCCTTTCATCGCNCTACAAATATTAAGTTGGTTTCGATCATCGGTCGTGGAGCGGCCTTTCATCGGGACCCCGATGTTTGGTGCGCGGATATTGAGCTGATGTTTGGCCTTTCATTGGGGGCCCGATGTTCGGAGAGCAGATATTGGGCCGATGTTTGGCCTCTTATCGGGCCCCGATATTCGGCGACCGGATATTGGACCGATGTTTGGCCGTATTGTATATATCGGCAAATCCTGCATGGGTATCGAGATATGCGGTAGCGTATCGGCCAAGAAAAGTTTTGACCGACTGAGCAAAACATCAGGCCGAGAGCACCGCGTATCTATACACGACAGAACTTTCCCCTCCACTACCTCTAAATGATTTACATTCGGTATAATGAAAACGGGACGACAAATCGGGAAAGTGTCGTTAGTTACATTATATAAATCGCCTATGATCTTTTCAACGGTGTAACTATGGTTTTTTTTGGATTAACAGTAAAAAAGATAGGCGCATAGCAACGAGTTGATATTCACATTCTCGCGATTCACATTATAAAGTGTGAGAACCAAGTTGTAACGTTGGCAGCGCCGCTCTAATTGNAAAAAAATAATGAAATCTGCCTAAAAACACAAAAACAAATATTTTTGTAAAACAAGTTGATATCTCAATTTTTGTACGAGCTAGAGTGATTACAAGGATTTTTATGAAAAAACGGAAATATCTCGAAAACTTGGTATAAACGGGTATATATGTTTTGATTGATTCGGATAGAAGGCATCGAAACGAATATTTTGAAAAAAAAAATTGAAATCGGTTGACTAGCTTCGAAGATATTAGCGAAAAACGATTTAAAAACGAATAGCTTTTTCTCAAAAACTATTTGATCAATCAGGCTGAACTCTTGCACAGAGTTAGTGCTAGTTAAGGTCTATAATCTGACAAAATGTCAGATTTTTTGGAATAAGTTTAGCCAATTAATTACTCAATTTTCCAGAAATTGACCACCGGAAAGGTGGCGATGGACATTGACACCGACAAACATGGACGCCAACCTTCGTATTTTTACGTTTCAGACCGTTCTACATCATTTCCAATCAATATTAGAGAACGTGAAAACAGCACGATTACAATGCTTCCATTCGGAAGCAAAAACTAGGCCAAGAAAAAGTTTTGTTTGATTCCTACTGGGAAATCGAAGTTTTTGAAAAATACATAGAAATAAAAAAGGAAGCCAAGTTAGGAATTTTGAATAAATGGTGATAGTGCACATTCAGGTTTCTATAAGAAAAGTAGGTCTCAAGGGGATAAGTATTCTAAAAAAATTCTCCATGAAATAAAAAATCAGCAGGAGCAGGACCAACGTTCTCGGCGCGGAGTTTTTCAGTTCACTGTCCGTATCAATCTATTCCTCCATCCTTTGATCCGCGCCAAGGACATTGGTCCTGCTCCTACTGATTTTTAATTTCATGGAGAATTTTTTTAGAATACTTATCCCATTGAGAACTATTTTTCTTATAGAAACCTGAATGTGCACTATCACCATTTATTTAAAATTCCTAACTTGGCTTCCTTTTTTATTTCTATATATTTTTCATAAACTTCGATTTCCCAGTAGGAATCGAACAAAACTTTTTCTTGGCCCAGTTTTTCTACAAAAACATTTGTTTTCGTGTTTAGCAGAATTTATGAATGCGAAAAACCTAGACTCAATTCGAACCTTTCCTGCCATTTCAAGATCTAGTTTTATAGAATAGCATTTAATACTAGGGTTTCTAAGGCGTTAATAAAAAAAAATCGAGGAAATGGTGACTTTCTATTACCCCTTAAAAAAAGGTTGCTAACTTAAGCGAAGTACTTGCATATCCTGAAGTGACCGAGCAATCCCACATCGATTTTTTCTTGCGAATTCCCTCTATCTTGCCGATGACCCACCTCACAACCTTCAAACACGTCAAGTTTTCGTCCGATAAAAATTCCTCTCGAACAGTATTCCTAACATGGTAATTTGTTTCTCTCCTTGCACTTTCACATTTCTCGTATTTCCAGATATTATCCTCACCATCTCCCTCCATAATTGGAATAAAAAGGACACGTGGAAATATTAATCCCAGTTACTCACCATCCGACATCATGCGACGAGGTTTGAATACACGACGTTGATACCGTGTTCTAACACTGAAAATGAGACCGGATTATCCGTAGTATCGTTACACCTAAGGCGGATGCCTGCATGCATAATTGTTCCCGCAACGCCGGGAGGATTATCTCCGCAGTTACATGATCGCATCAAACAGCAGGGACAGAGTTACATTGAACGGGAGATTAGTGAAGTGTCCCAGAGACACGGACATTCGCATTTTTTACGAAAATAACCTAAGCCAAAAGAAACGACACAAATTAGAGCTGAATTCATTATCATAAAGGTTAAAAGATAACCAACGGATGTCTCAAGGAGGAGAATTGAAGCGGCAGAAAGAAAATGTGAGTCTCCATTGGCCTGTGATTTTCGATGAAGACGCCAACATAGGATCGCGCCGAGTGGTCTCCATGCGAAATAACTACCAGTTTCCTGGAAAAACCTGCGGAGTTACTAAAAACTAGATTCAACTATTATGGTACACATATACCTATAGCAAACATACCGGCCAATGACTCTGTCAGTCATAGAACACGTATGATGCTAAAACCTGTTGTTAATGGTTTTAAACCCGCGGAGGATACGATACTTGGTGTCGATATAGGCTCCACAGTACCATTGAATTATAATTTCATCAAACTTGAATATAATTCAATATTGGCAGAGAGGGTGAATAATGCACAGAGAGAAAAGTTGAATAAAAATTATTTCAAAAAATTGCGGCTAATTTTACTATACGAAAGGTAATCGCATCGTGGAACGAAATTGGACTTCAATAAAAAATACTTTTTGCCGAGGATATCCTACGATTCATTCGGTAAAAAAGCACACCTACGGATATAAAAATTATTGTTTCCGGTACAGTAAAATTTTTCCCAGCGGTAGCGTATTTTTTCTGACTCCAATATGAAGAACATGGGGGCAGACGAAAGTGAAATTTTACCGCGTTTTGTAAAAAAAAATCATTTTCATTGCTCAAGCCCAAAAAGGGCTCTTTTACCGACGGTAGTTAAGCATGAGAAGTAGGTCTTTTTACCGTTGAGCAGTATAAAAGTGAGAAATGCACTACTTAGGAGTGAAAAAGTGAGAAATGCACTCCTTAGGACTGAAAAACGTGTGGCGCCACCCAGCGTTAATGTA
>NW_021680694.1:224647-230690 GCF_001412515.2 Diachasma alloeum
TTATTACGCTGTGGCGGGGAAATTTAAATGCATTTGATTTTTTTTTTCTTTTGCAATTTGTTTTTTCTTCAGTGGGGGGGGCTCCGCAACCCCCAACCCCCCCCGCCGGGGGCTGCGCCCCCTGGACCCCGCTCCACGCCCCCACCCCCAACCCCCACGGGCTTTTCGCAATAAAAAATAGTATACGCGCTTCGGCGTCGAGTGCTGAATTCAACGCCTGTACTCCACCAGCGTTGAATTCAGCACTTCTCCGCCTTAGCACGTAATATACTATTTCAGTCATTGAAAAATTTCTACACATATGTGAATGATTACGGAATATTGAGCAATTATTCACGTTCAGGGAATAATTTTTGATAGAACAAGTGGTAAATTCTAGTTTCGGCACAATTAACGGAGAAAAATTCACTACTCGTTTCGCGGTTCTTGTCCTGATCCCGGCGATGAAGTCAAGCGGGCCAAAATTGGGCCGATACTGGGAATCGAGCTGTCGAGTCTTCGTTGCTGATCCTCAGTCGGTCTTGGCACAGCCTCAGCTAGCTATTGGTTTGATAACATTGGGCCGAATTGGTTGCCAAGCGTTGGACGATGATCAGCACTCGTGATCCACCTAATACTTTGTTTTAGTAGTTGTAAACATTGATTAATACATTATTTTTTTATAATTTAATTTACATTCATCGGCTGATCCTTCCTAAAGAAACCGATAACTAATGATGAGTAAAAAGTTGAACTTGTCGGGATTCGATTCTGGAACCTTCGGGTTGCTAGTCCTTGACTTTACCCGCTCGGTCACCTTAGAGTTGTTTGTTATGAAGAAGTTATATGAATGAAATATTGTATTCTTATTTAATTCTCTAATTTTCTTTAATTATGAGCACTCAATATAAATATGGCAAACAGCCAATTCATTAATAATCAATAAATAATGGGTTTACAGATTTTCCAAGAACGGAAGTAATTAAAAATGGAATGAATTTGTGTTTATCAATATGGAAAATGAAGATCTTATTTCTGCTAGATAATTTGTAGAAATCGAGAATTTTTCACCCTTCTAATTATTTCCCCCGTTTAACTGGTATCATAATTTGACCCTTACAAGCGTTTGATCCTTAGCATCTGTTTACGCAATTTCCTGTATGATCCATTCAACCCCTATGATCATTTGACCATTTGTAAAAGCCTCCACACTTTAAAAGTAGTGTTGCTATTACCCCCATTTGACCCTGATGATCCTCGTAACTATTGCGAGTGTTTGGTTCGTTGGGTTATTGCGCTCGGTGTTTCCCTGCTAGACAGTGACCCTAATGAGGGTTTGATCCTCGGGATCGGTCGACTTGTCTTTCCTGTTTGATCCTTATCAAGGCTCGGTGTCCGAAGTTTGCCCAATTATTGGTCGAGGCTTGGGATTCGATGAATGGCCATTCGACGTTCAGTCGACATTTGGCCGTGGAGGGGTCGCCGAGACTTGGCATGCCGATTCAAAGCCGATATTTGGCTGTGAGCGGAGGCTTGGCTGATTCAACTGGATTTGCAATTTGACGCCGGGATATAGGGTGAAAAAAACCTAGAAATGAATTCCCCTCCACTATTACGTGACTTCTTTGATAATTTTTCTTCAACTTTTTTTACCACGTGACTGGTCCAGTGTTATATATAAATAACTGCGAGCATTGAGCGTAGGTGGATGTATAGCGTAGCAAGAAAAAGGGCAGAAAACAAAATGATGTTGGAAGTTTGGCCCTGGCGTAATATTCCCTCATTTATTTATTATGTCACGACTTATATTGGCATGACGATTATGGCCTAAGAGCATTTTATAACACCACCAGGGCATGGGTATTATCATTACATAAATAATTGTAATGAGGGAGTTGTACACGGAAGCATACACAGCACACGCCAGTGAACATGGATGACCATGGCTATCGGATAAGATCAGTGTAGCTCACCTTCCGAAGGTCGGCGAAACCTTTGCACTTACCTACATCTCAACTTCATCCGAGGGGGAACTCTCCTTCATTACCGCAGCCTATTCTCACGCGGAATTATTTCGGGGGAAACTGCCAGTTTACACAGAAGAGTGATCGTGGTATTTTAAATGATGGAGTTAAGTGCAGGAGGGAGATCAGGAATTGGGAAGTGAATCTCATGAGAAAAGTGGAGGACAAGCCGAAGGGCTACTCACTTCCTGATTAAGTGAGACCATGATTTCGAACTCAAGACGACTTCACGTGATTTCAGTGATTTCGGGAAGAGATGAAATCGATGACGTCATGTGGATCGCGATGATTTCGTGATTGCAATTGACTTCGAATGATTTTATAGCATCAACATCAGTGATTTCAGGGGCAATTAAATAATTGAAATCACGACGAATAAAGTCATTGCCACCATTACGTTGATAATTTTCAAGTAACTTATAATTGAACTGAGCATATCATATGCCGAATCAGAATGAATATTGTTACGCAGGAAAACTGAGATTGTAGTAAGGTTTCGTCGAGTCAAACCAAGTTCATATTTATTCATCAGGAAAAGATCGTATTAATTTAGAACAACATCATAGATTACATCAAATCTACACAAATTTGGATAGCATAAATTTCATTCAATTTGACATACTGAAAATGCAATTTACGGATTAGCTTCATTCGAGGAAATAACATTCAATTCACTCATCTCATCTGCTAGGTACGAATTTGCCATCAATCCATGAAAGTAGAAAGTTTATCGACTGGTGATAATATTAGGCTTAAAAAACTAGAACTTTCCCATTGTTGTGGTAAATACACTTTACTGGACTCCGAGTACTGTTTTATTAGATCCGAGTAAATGTATCTTAAGGATATCCAAGTATCTTTTCCAGTTTGGTACCGACCACACTATAGATTCAACAATTTCCAATCATCAAATTTGTCAATTCAATTGTCTGAGAAGAGTTTGAAAAAAAAATCATGAATATTCAGCGCCATTAACCCTCCTGAACTGGCTCAATGAGCAAAGCGCCACCTTTTCTCGATTTTTTCTTGTTGCATGCAAAATATGTATGAAAAAATTTCTAAAAATTACAATGTCTAGTTCAAAACCTCTAGAATGGACTGGTAAGATTCCTATCCTTTGAAAACCCCATGAATACCATGAAAAATAATAATTTAGTGAGACTGTTTCGTTGTTTATAAATAAATAATTGACCGATTTTTCGATTTTCTAATTTTGATTGAAACTGAGGTAGAATGTTATGAAACGTGCAGAAATTACATTTTTAGGTCCATATGTGTATGTATGTATGTGACAAATTGGGTGTTCGGTGATTAAGTTTTGGAAAATTCAATATAAATACAGTGAAATTTGTAGATAAAAATCTGAGATTTTGAATCATTGTAGCTATGATTGAGCTCAACTATGGCGCGCTATTTCAGTCCAATCAGCGCAATAGTTCCTGAGATATAACAACTTGTTTAAATTTCATTTTTTTTTCAATGTCTTGAAAATTACTGCACCGATTTCAATTTTCCTTTTTTCAAAATAGTCGTCTCGATGACCTATATCTAGATTTGTCAACATATATACCCGTTAATACAATGTTTGGAGATATTTCCGTTTCTCTATTTTTTTCAACCCAAATCTTGTACGCACAAGGGTTGGTATTTTGGATGGGCGCAATCGACCAAGAGGTTTCTGAGGTACGCAACCTTTTGTGTAAATATATTTTATAAAATATCTGACAAACTACTCAACGGATTTGATTTTTTTTCCTCTCGACGGCTTCTATCTAGATCAATCAAAATATCTATACCTATTCATACAAAATTATTCATAAAAACTTTTTCATTCTTGTACGCACGTAACTTGAGAAAAAATGAAGATTATAGTTTTGGAGATATTTAACGTTTTGTGCGAAGCTATTTCATTAAAAGCTTGAATATCTTCCTGCAGACACCCTATAGCATCTAGTTACGGTTGTACGCCTGTCACAAGAATATAGGGAATGGCTACGGATGCATTCGGTAACTTACTACCAATGGCATTGGTGGAAATGAAAAAAAGAAAGAGAATAACGCAAAAAAAAGAGACTAATGGGCTCACACCTTCTGTCGAATAGGCTCGAACCACTGCTCGTTTTAGGCATGGAATCGATTTCTGAAAATTCTAAATATGAATAAATCAATAAATCAATAAATGGGTATCGAAACTCTCCGAGAGGCCTTTGCCTTGTGACTGATCACCGCTGCAACTCATTGAATTTACATTGTTTAGAATCCTTGTTTAGCTTAGAACGTTTGTGAACAAATGTTAACTCATATTGATAAATTAATACTGTTGATCGTTCACAGAATCTATTCACTAGCCCGGTGGCTTGGCGCAGTGGGTAAATTCGTTGCCTCACATGCAAAAGGTTCCGAGTTCAAATCCCGGCCGGGTAGAATGATGCGATCTAACCATTTAAAGTCTTGATCATCATCGCAGTATACCCTAACCGGGTCGAAGCGATGTAAAATAACGATTAAAAAAAAAACAGAATCTATTCTGATACCTTCGGTGTAGTCAGTGGAGGTGTTCCTCAGAATTTCAAATCACTTCGCCCGTCCATTTTAAATCAAAAATTGAAATTTTTCATTTTTTCATCAATCTTTCTCCAAACGTAAACTTTTGAATTTTTTTTTTCAAATTGTTAAAATGTTTTTTAACGGTTCAAACGTAGACCCAAATGGGGCTCAAATGAAAACGCTGATGTTTGACTACAAAAGTAGTAAACCATTTCACTGGAGAAAAAATAGCCAAAGTACTTGAAAATCCTAAAGATGAAATGTTTGATATTCACCTCAAGATCTTATTTATCTGGAATTTGGCCAACTACATAATATTTATTCCAAGAAAAGAACATCTCACTGAAATTAACTTTTTCTATCAGTGTAATCACACATTGCGGTATTCATCGTAAGATGCCGGATAATGAAGTTTGTCGTCGTATTCGCCTAAGTTAATACCCAGTATACTCCAGCTGTTTCGGAATGAGCTGGCCTCTCCTGTCGGATATAACTGAGCACTTTATGACGACGTTAAAATTTACCCCGAAGCCTCTCCCATCCCTTCCAACCCCATGTGACATGGGAAGAATTTCTTGTAACCAAAGGAGAATAGAGAGACGAGGCAAAATGACGGAAGATGTATGGAAAAGAACCTTGTTAAGACAAGCATTAAGGTAATGGCAGTTTTTGGTGATGATGTTACCAAGTATCTTTTTTATCCCGCTTACTTAACTTCGGTTTCTTGCCGCCCGCCCCGACCCCTCCCCGCGAAGGTCTCTTCTTCACTAGTAAACATCGAGTCTCATTTTACAGTTCCATAAACGATAGCGTAAGTCTCTGAAACTTTCACCAGAATGGATTTTACATTGAAATGAGTTCAAGATAAATGATCGCAAACTCCATGAATCTCTTCATCAGTGTAAAAACGGTTTAAGTAGGGGAGGCGGGGCAACATGGCCCTTTTTATTTCTGCAATACCTCTCAAAGAAATATAAAAATATACTTAATATTGTCAGCATCTAACCGTTGGAGAATATTTAAAAAATCTGGATAAAATTGTAATCTTTTTTTGGAGAAAAATTCATGAAATAGTTAAAAAAATTAACTTACTCGAGATTACGACCTTTGTTTCATTTCGCACCTGAAAAAAGAAAGCTTTCCATGTATTCAAACAAACTGAGAACCCAAGTTTATTGCGCACAAATAAAATGGACAATATGCAACTAAGAGGTAGGCATATTAGCACGCGATATAATGTGTTGAATCAGGAATTAATCAATTTCTTCCTTTTGAGGACAATGTTTTTACTTTCTCAGATTTTTGCTTGCGAATGGAAGTTGTATATTTGGAATTTTTTTCGATGTCCTAATTTGGGATGGAAATACCTGGAAATGTCATGAAACATGAAGAAATGATGTTTTTAAAAAATGTATGTATGTATGTATGTATGTATGTATGTATGTATGTATGTATGTATGTTTTTTTTTTTTTTTTTTTTTTTTTTTTTTTTT
>NW_021680694.1:231501-309845 GCF_001412515.2 Diachasma alloeum
AAATGGCTGGGATGTGATTTCATGAGCTCCAACTTGTAGGGTGATGGTCTCCACCTGCTTCCTACTTGTAATGAGCACTGCCTCAGTCTTGTGTTCTGCCAATTTCAGGCCAACTGTATCCATCCACTGGCTGATCTTCTCGAAGGTGGTGTCGAAAGCAAAGTTTATCTCCTCGAGATGCTTCGCGACGATCACTACGGCCACGTCATCTGCATATGCCACGAGCTTGACTTCCCCTGGCAATACTAGTTTCAGCAGCCCATCGTACATGATGTTCCACAAAAGAGGGCCCAGAACCGAGCCCTGAGGTACCCCTCCAGTGACTCTGTACTCTTTAGGACCAGTCTCTGTATCGTATTTGAGAATCCTATCAGTGAAGTAGCTTGCTACCATTCTGCGTAGGTATCCTGGTACGTTCATTTCTACGAGAGCTTTCATGATACAATCCCACTTGGCGGAGTTGAAGGCGTTCTTGATGTCTAGTGTTGCCACCAGGCAGTACTTCTTCGAACCTCCCTTCCATCTGGTCCCTGCGATCGCCACTTTGGCTGTATTGACGACAAGGTCAATCGCGTCCAAGGTAGAGCGACCTTTCCGGAAGCCATATTGGTTGTTGGCAAGTAGCGGTTCAACTGCTGCTTCGATCCTCCTGTGAACGATACGCTCGAGGATTTTGCATGTATGTATGTATGTATGTATGTATGTATGTATGTATGTATGTATGTATGTATGTATGTATGTATGAATGTGTGTGCACGTTTGTGATCGTTTGTCCAGACTTGTCCCCATAACTCCAGAATGGTTAACGCAAAGATGCTGCAATTCAGGCTGATAATTGGTATTACTGATAGTCAAATTTATGCTAAATTTCAGCTCGATCGGTTGAGTGGTTCCTGAAATATAGCGATTCCTCAAAAATCTTTCTTTGCAGATATATTCTGAGCCATTTGACCGATTTACGTTTTTTTAAATATTCCTCATGATAATACATATTCAACTAAATCGAAAGAAGACCATCCCATGCAGGGCAATACAAAGTGGCTGATCATCGGGCCAAACTCGGCGCCGAGTTCCCCGTTAATCGGCTGCGATCTTCGGCCGGTGTTCCGCCGAATGTTCGGACGTTACTTCGGGCCATCATAGACACCTATGTACGCCCAACATTGGCGTCGATTATCAGTCAACCATCGGTGGAACAAAATTTTAAAATCGTTCATACATATTAGTTCCAATAGTTTATAATCGTTTTATAACCCTTCTTATCCATTCCAGTGAACCAAAAAAGAAAAAAAAAATTGCTCCTGGTGGGATTCGTTCACGAGTCCTTCTGATCTATAGTCAAGCGTGCTGTCCACTGAACCATCTGAAATTTCTTATGAACATAGATTTTTTTTCGGGTATATAAATCCCCGAATGCGATTACCAATACCTAATTAATAAAAGTGTAACTCCGATGAGAAGAGCTAATTAATTAACTTACTATTCCATCAGAGCCCCGATGTTCCACTGAGCAGATATTGACCTTCCATCGGAGGCCTGATGTTCGGCGAGCAGATATTGGGCCGATAGTTGGCCTTTCATCGGGCCCCGATATTCGGCGACCGGATATTGGACCGATGTTTGGCCGTATTTAGTGATGCTGCGATGCGATACGAGGCGATATTGCCTTAATTATCGTGTCGTATCGAAATCTCAATTAAAATTATCGTCTCATATCGTATTGTGATGCGATAAATGAAATGAATATCGTATCGACAATTTATCGACAGGAATTCCCCATATCGTCTCGTATCGTCCTTTTATTGACTGAAATTATCATTATTATTTTTTTCTCAATTAAAGCACAAACCTACTGGTTACATAGCTAATATTTTCGAATATCAAAATACCTGAAGAAGGAGAGCGAAACGATGTGAACAGTTCCATGGATGGAGCATGACTGCGACTCCGAGTGTCCCCACACGCCCTGTTAGCGTAACACACAACTTACTCCATCTGTGGAGAAATGTTTGCAAGCTATGTTGTTCATAACATAACCCCAGAATTGAAACAGCAAATAAGCCTCATGTGACGTGCAATTTCTTGAAAGCAAAGTGTATTATAACGATGAAAAGATCTCAAAGATCGAGCACCTCCTCTTCACAGAGTAAAAAAGTGAGGGGAGACGATAAAAACGATGTGAATCAAGGGGAAAAGAGTGAGTTAGGCGATTCTGTAGAGAAAATTGTTGAGAAAGATGCGGAGACGAAGAGTTCAACATCAAAAGCTCACACCAACATTCGGAAGTATTCAGAGCATTTCGACATCACCTATATTGATAAGGTCAAACATGGAACATGTAAGATATGTGCAAAGAAGAATTTAAGAGTAGTCATCCCGATGGTAAAGTCAAACACAAGTGGTATTACTAATCACTTGAAGAACAAACACAAATCTGTTCATGATGCATTATTTCCTCATTCCATGGCTGTACCAAAATCTCAGAAAACTCTGGATCAGGTTCTTTTTCTAGTTGATAAGGATCAGGTAAGTCAATAAATTATTTAGGTAGTGTACATGTATATCAAGAGCACAAATATGAAACGTAATGAATTTAATTCCATATTTTGCATTTTTTTCAATTTATCTCGAAAGTAAATATTTTCACGTCAGGTGCGTTTTTATTGTTAGATAGATTTACAACCAAAAATGTCTTCTGTCATTTTGTCCTAGAACCTTCCCTTATCCTCACATTGAAAGGGATGTCGACTAGTTCTGTTGAATGGTAGAAATGATCCAAACAGATCACGTATGTAAATGGGAAATAATTCCTATAAAAAAGTATTTCAGCAGTAAATACGCAATTCCTATTCTGCAGTTTATTGAATTCCCTATGGGAAATTGTTCCTGCTATTTCCTATCGAAATTTCTGAGTATCATATCGATAAATTCAATATCCAAAATAATATGAACAATCGAACTTTTACGTTTCATCACTCAACTACTGATATGTAATGAAGAGAACAAAATTGCAAATGGAATGAGAGTGAATAAACTATTGTTATATCTTCGTTCCATAGATTTTGAAGAGAGAAGAATTTCTGTTCCTGTTGGTTGAGTGGATGGCAAAAAAGCTGTTGAATTAAAAAATTTTCGACGACCAAGCAACTCAAGATTTTTTTGCCATTGTGAGTCATGACTATCAGTATCCTCGCAGGACAGCAATGACAACAGCTACCGTTTCTGTGCAGGAAGATCTGAGGAAGATTGTTGTTCGATATTTATGTGAAAATGACTCAAGATTGTCGTTTACAATTGATGGTTGGACTTCTATCAGAGGGGAAAGTTATTACGGGATTAGTGTCCACTTCATTGATGGAAGCTGGAGAATCCATTCATTGGCCCTCGATTTCATCCCCAGCAATGGAAATCACTCGGGGAAAGACAACGCTGAGCTGTTCTTCAATGTCTTGAAAAAAGCGGGTATTGAAGATAAAATTTAGGAAATAACAGTAGATAACGCTTCAGTGAACACAGTATTTGTCAATGAATTAGAAGTAATATTGCAAGCAGAAGGAATTGACTTTGAAACTCAAGAACAGCACTTTCACTGTTATCCACATGTTCTGAATTTGGGGGTTCAAGATGTACTTAAAACCCTGAAAGCTGATGTGATCAATGAAGAAGATGGAAATTGCATGGAGGATGATTCTGATGATGATGACGAGACAGTGGACCCGAGTGATGATGTGATTCCTGATACAGTCGGACAGATTCCTCGAGTTGCTAAGCTACGAGAGATCTGCACAAAATTGAAGAAGTCAGAAAAACTTAAAAATAAGCTGGTACACTACTGCCAACTTTCTGAAGAACAGTATGCAGATTTACGATTGGATGTCAGTACGAGATGGAATTCTCCACACGATGTGATCAAAGCTGGACTGAGAATGAGAAATGCAATTTCTGAATTCACCAAACAGATTAAAGAGTTGAATCATTTATTCACCTGTGCAGAAGAATGAGACTTACTGTCGACACTTCAGAAAAATTTGCAATGCTTCAAAAAATTTTCAGAGTCATTGAGTGGTGATCAATATGCCACCCTGCCTTCAGTTGTTGTTGGAATCAATGTCCTCCTCGATAGCATCGAGAGATTTTGCCTCAAACTGGATGAAAAAACTGAGCTAACTTCAACAGATGAATCACTGATTGAGGCCTTCCAAGCAGATCGGGACAAGATCCTGAAATATTACGCCAAATCCAATTGGATATACTGTGCGGTGCTCATTTTAGACCCTCGACACAAAATGGAAACCTTTGATAAGACCTCCTGGGGTGAGGAACTGAAAGATGCTTCTTACAAACATTTTGAGCTCATCCTCAGGACGAAATACGTTGATGGCAGTGATGAAAAATCCACCAGCGTGGACGAAACCGAGAACGTTGAGGTCGAAGATGATTACATACAAGGGATAAAGAATCTTTATAGTTCATGGAGCAGATGTCAAGAAGGTTGGAAGGAAGAACTGGATTCTTATTTGAGATTAGATCGGGTCGATTGGAATGTAGATATTTTGCAGTGGTGGAATTTAAATCAGCATAAATTTCCTCGACTCGCCAAAATAGCTCGTGATCTGCTATCCATTCTTGCATCCAGTGTTCCAACGTTTGTTCAGTAAGACTGGATTGTTGCTCAGGAAACACCGAAATCGTCTGAGCAATAAGAATATCGAGATCCAATTGTGCCTAAATTCTTGGTTTACAGCTGATTTTGCATCAACATTCAAGGATGAAATGAAGAAAAAGAAAGGGGACAAACAAAACTGATGGGGAAAAGTATACAGGGAGAGGCTTCTTTATAACAGAGTGACTAGAGTTCATGAGGAGAGCAGAGTCCTATATTGTATTCGTTAACATGAAACATTCGTTGATGTAAAATATAGCTATTATACTTTCACAAATAAATATCTTCGGTTTCATTTTCTTCAAACATACCATTTGATCATTATACCGCAATTATTCCACTTACACGACTTGACTAATTCTTTACCTTCAGTTGGACCTCGATGATTGCTTTACCAAGATTTCATCCTCCTACTAAATTTCTCAATACTCATTTGATAACATTCTTTCGTACGAGAAAAACTGAAAAGGCCCATTCATGCCACAATGAAAATGACAAATGTCCGGTCAATATTATCGATTATCGCCAATTATCGCGTGATGAATATCGTATCGTATCGTTTCGACAATACGATAAAAAACAATTTATCATCTCGATTATCGTCTGTCCATTATCGTATCGTCTCGAATTTATCGATTATCGCGGCATCACTAGCCGTATTGTGTATATTGGCGAATCCTGCATGGGATGCCACCCCAAGTAATGTAGTTTTATTCTCGTTTATTCATTTTTTACACATGATAACTTAAAAAATAGTCCAGATAGAAATTTCCAACTCAGTAGGGTTTTAGATATTCAAATAATAACGTTTGAGATTCTAGATGAGCGGAATCGGACCAGTAGTTTCGGAGATATTCAACTTTCTATGTAAAACTCTTTCGCTCAATATCTCAAAACCTACTGGTCCGATTTCAATTTTTTTACCTTCAAAATGTCGGTCTCGATGTCAACTATCGATTTCTAGCAATGTACAGGTACCGTCCACCTACCGTCCGTCCAGAATTCACTTGTGCGCACTATAATATGTGTAAAACTCAGGAAATACTTTTGAAACTTTGGTTACTAATTAGGATCATTGAATAGCACTCCCATATCTAATTTTAGGTGGATATATTTAATAGTTCCTGAGATGGAACAATTCACCGAAGATGAAAAAAAAATTATGCATTCATATTTCACCGTTCATTTTCACATCAGGATAACTTAAAAGGCCATATAACATGAATATATGTTTTCTTCATTTTATAAAAATATGGGAAAATGAGACAAAGCTTAGAAGACCGCCGTAGCCACACCTTACCTGTGTATACTATTGTTTATTATATGTATTTGGAACATTCCATGGAAAACCGTATTATTACCCCGTGCATACATTTTAGATTGCTCCGAAACTTCGTCAGAAGTATATATGGGACATTTCATGTCAACTCAACCACCCCAGATTTTTTTTTGTCTAGAAAAAATGATTTGATTGCCGCATTTCGAACTACTATATATAGACAGTATTCCTGCCAAATTTCATTGCCTCATGATTTTTTGTTTCTGCGATAATGACTACCAAACTTTCAATTTTCAAAAATTCATAACTTTTGAATGACGCATCCGATTCGAACAAATAAAAGAAGAAAATTTTTGTTTTCGTTCATACTTTCAGGAAAAGAATATTCCATAGGCGTAAAGAAGCTTCTACACCTAAATGTCGATGAATTTTTACGTTTTTATTTTTTTCGGCTTTACGGCCGTCCGGTATTCGACTGGAATATTTTTTGTCTCATAAAGGACGTCGATATATGATGTAAAAAAAATACGCCATCGTGGGAGAGACAACCAGTGTACCGGAGAAAATTTTTGTTTCCTAAATTTTCGTGTTTTTACGCCTTCTAGGAGAGCTGCCTTGTTTTTATTGAGAAATTGATATTTCAATCCATACCTTTGATAAATATGAGTTAAAAAAGAGATGCGTCACGATGGAAAAAAGAAACAATACGTCGGGAAAAAAATTTTCTTCAAAATTTTTGCGTCTTTTCGCTTTCTATGGGAGCTATACTGTGTCATCATCATCCGAAGTTCGCCTAATCATGACCAAACAAATGAGAAAAGAAAACAAAAAGAATCAATTCATTGATTTCAAATCATCAGTTTTTCCTGAGGCTCTAGTTTTAGTGAAAACTTCAACTTCCTCATTGAGTTTTCATCGTTGTACAATTCCTTGCGAATCGATTTGCATTTTCCTATCTGTTGTATCGAGGTAAGCAGTTTTCACGTTACTTATTAGAATAATCCTCATTTTCCGGATAATTTTGGATTGAATTTGATAATTTTACGTTTCATAGAATGCCGCGAAGTGATAGGTGTGCGAATCCAATGCGGATTCCTGGTCAGAAGGGACACAATGGTTTGGATTTGCGGCCCATTTCTTCAGCAATACACAAGACGTTTCCCTTTCTACCAAAGTCTGCGAAAATCTGTGGCCAGTGCCGGAAGATGGCCCCGAATTATGTGATTCCAACCGTCTCAATGGTGAATCTTCATGATACACATCTTCGATGTTCGGACACCCCACCCGAGATATCAAAGCCCCAAGCCGAAACACCCGAACCAAACCCAGATGTGATGAACAGTTCTCTGAGATCAGGTCGGTCTTTCCATCTCGACGATTCCGGCATTTCAATCGATGAAGAAGCAGACAATGTATCTGAATTCTCCAGTTCCCCCATGCATTCTGATGCGGAAGATGACCAAAGTGACGCTGATCCTTCTTTATCAAAGCGCTATCGATCTTCGAGAGAAATAGAATTAGAAGAAATGCTGGATGGTTTGAAGAAAAAATTCAATGATCTGGAAAAGTACAGTGAGCGCTTGCAAATCTTGGCGGTTCTTCCACAGTCGTGGAGCGAGCGGAAAATCGCTTCTGAATTTGGCATTACGGGATACATGGCGTCAAGAGCGAAAAAATTGAGAGAAATCAGAGGAGTATTTGCCTCACCAATTGCGAAAGCCCAATTCCCTTCCAAAACAAACGGTCGAGAAAGTACACAAGTTTTATCTAGAAAATAGTCGTGTCATGCCAGGGATGAAAGATAAAGTATCCATCAAAATCAAGGGAGAGAAGAAAGTAAAGCAAAAGCAAATGATACTCGAAAATCTGAAACACCTTCATAGGAAGTACAAAAATACTCATCCAGGGGCTTTGGTTGGTTTCAGTAAGTTCGCTGGGCTGAGACCAAAACAATGTGTACTGGCGGGAGCAAATGGCACTCACGTCGTATGTGTTTGCACGTATCATCAAAACTGCAAATTGATGCTCGAAGCCCTCAACATTGCCACTCTAACTAAAGATTCCCCCTGCTTACTCAAAGATTACAAAAATTGTCTAGCACAACTGACGTGTACAAATCCAACCCCGGTCTGTTATCTGGATAAATGTAACGACTGCCCTGGGGTGAAACCCTTCTCATGTGAATTGAAGAAGCTCCTTTCTGATTCTGTTGTCGAAACTATCCAATTTCGCGTATGGCAAACTACTGACAGGTGTACCTTGCAGACACAAACGCTTGCGATGGATGACTTCGTCGATCTTCTTGTCGAACGATTAAAAGTATTAAAACCCCATCACTTTATCGCTAAAGAATAATCAGCTTTTGTTAAAGATCGAAAAGAGAATTTGAATCACGGCGAAGTACTAGTGCACTGTGATTTCTCAGAAAATTATGCCTTTGCGGCTCAAGATGCTGCTCAATTCTTCCACTACAACAATGACCAATGTACAGTCCATCCCGTTGTTTACTACTATCGCAAAGGAAACAAGATCCTGCATCGGAGTTTAGTTATTTTGTCAGATAGCACTACTCACGATACCGCAGCTGTTTACTTGAAGAATAACTGCAAAAATGTCGAGAGAATCATGTATGTCACCGATGGAGCTGCACAGCATTACAAGAATCGTTACCAAATGGCTAATCTTCTGCATCACAAGACTGATTTTGGAATAGATGCAGAGGCCCATTTCCATGCAACCGCACATGGTAAAGGAGCTTGTGACGGTGTGGGTGCTGTTTTCAAAAGAGAAGCGAGACGTAGAAGCTTGCAAATCGTCCATGGTGAACCCATCCTGACGCCAGATGCTTTGTTTCGATGGTCAAAAGAGAATTTCAAAGGAATGAATGTGTTTTTTTTCACCAAGGACGAACATGAGAATGTAAAAACTGAATTGAGGGAAAGATTTGATAGTGCCAAAGCTATTCCAGCCATTCAAAAACACCAATGTTTCATTCCAAAACCGGGAGAGCAATTGTTAATGAAATGATATTCAGCTGCGGAAAACCAAGAAGTTTTTCCGAAACGAAAACAAACAACAATAACAAAACGGAAAGCACTTAGAAAACAGTAATCGTGATGAATAGATGTATAGTAAATCAGTGCAATTGGGCAAGTGGTAGTTGGAGACGGTAAATAATAGCCTCTTATTGTAAAAATGTAAAAAGGTCGTTACAGTAAAATAAAACTTGTTTTTCCATGTTTCGCAAATCTTTGGATGAGTACTTTGTCTTTCGAAAGAGGTTTATAATGTTGTTGATAGTCCCTCCCATCTAGCAGAAGGGAAAACTGTCGATTGAAAGGTGAAAGAAGCAAAAAAAAAATTGAAAAGAAGAAGAAAAAGAGAAAAGGAGAAAAAATTAGAAAATTGCGAAGAAATCACATTTTTCTGGTGTACTGCTTGTCTCTTCCATGATGGCTTTCCTTTTCATCGTTATGAGTAAAAAATATTGATTGACACGTTTGTTTCTTTGGATAGCTCTCATAGATAGCGAAAAAACTCAAAAATTTCTGAGAAAATTTGTTTCCCGACGCATTATTTCTCTTTTCTATCGTGATGAATCTCTTTCCTAACTCATATTCATCAAAGGTATGGATTGAAATATCAATTTGTTAATAAAGACGAGGCAGCTCCCCTAGAAAGCGGAAAAACACGAAAATTTAGGAAACAAAAATGTTCTCCGATGCACTGGTATCCTCTCCCATGTTGGAGTATTTTTTTTACATCATATATGGACGTCCTCTATCAGAAAAAAAATATTCCAGTCGAATACGGGACGGCCCTGGAGCCGAAAAAAAATAAAAACTTAAAAATTCATCGAAAAATAGGTGTAGAAACTTCTTCATGCATATGGAGTATTTTTTCCCTGAAAGTATGAACGAAAACAAAAATTTTCTTTTTTTATTTGTTCGAATCGGATGCGCCATTCAAAAGTTATGAATTTTTGGAAATTTAAAGTTTGGTAGTCATTATCTCAGAAACAAAAAATCATGAGACAATGAAATTTGGCAGGAATACTGTCTATATATAGTAGTTCGAAATGCGGCAATCAAATCATTTTTTCTAGACAAAAAAAAAGCCGGGGTGGCTGAGTTGACATGGAATGTCCCATATACTAGTAAACAAAGCAGTCCTGATTTTTTTCAAGATTTTTCGGAGCTATCATAAAACCCGTAAGCCATATTCGATTTTTGAGCTTCATTTTCAATGTTATTTTTTCAAATTATCACAGATAGATACGAAAAATCTGAAAAAATTCAAGCATACGTAGAAAAGTCTCATCTTTTAGAAAAGAAATGATAGCACGAATTCGCACAAAATAAATAAGAAATTTAACTAGTAGATACACTTCTAACGAATTTTCAGAGCAATCTAAAATGTATGTACGGGGCAATAGTACGGTTTTCCATGGAATGTCCCATTTATTCTAATTCCATATTTAAACTAATTTACCACCTCTATATACTCTCTGTGTACAAACATATGTGCACCGAGAGGAGAATATTTGAAAACGTGAATTAGGATCCATTTAAAAGCCTACTACTAATGAAATTAGTAAAAATGAAAATAGAAGAAAAAAAATATGTGGAGAGTAATTACTGTTAACAGTCATATGTAATTTGCCAATTGGCTTCTGTCACGCGGCTTGTTTTTTCACTGTGCAGAATGAAAAATTGTCTCATCAGCCCTGCTCCTGGCTCATCAAGGATTATTGGAAAAATCTAGATAAAAAACCTCCAAATGCTGGCCCCTTGACTTTATATACAACCAGCAACGCTATCGGCTGTAAATCAAGAAACTCTCAAACGACTCTCCATTTTACTCCACCGATTGCCGGGCCTATGTTCATAAATATTAAAACGTAGAATTTCTCCGGGCCATGTACTCCCGGTTTGCGCAATCGATGATGCATCCGGACACGTTGACCATGCACGGCGGCATTTACGATGCAACATGAGGCATGCCATGCAGGCCCAATCTCAGGGCCCTGGCCTTACGGCATAAACATTTAAAAAATGATAAAAAAAACCCGTCGTCGTTGAGTCTGCATTTTGCCAGGGTATGTGAATCCATGATTTCGCAAGTTAAAACATCTCTGCGGGCTATGCCCCCCTCCCTTCCCCCTCGCCGTCGCCTCGTTTCAGACGACTTTCGCGTGTACAACGATCGTTCTTGTGTGCGAGTACGATATATCGTGATCACGATCTATCGATCGATTTACTTCATTTACGTACTAAATTTCATTACGCTAGGAGGCGAATGCCGCATTCATCCTCAGTTTTATAATTAAATTATCAATAGTTACTTACTCTCCTTTTTATTCACTACAGTAAAACTCAGACAGCGGCATAATTGATTTGGCTCGAGGTGATTGTCCTTATGAAATTTATGAAAGTCAGGGGAGAGAGAAAATGAATAGATGTTGAATATGACTTAATCATACGCAAAACGCTGAGGGCTTTCAACTATCAATCAAAAGGTCGCTTGATGCTACTTGAATTCTTCACACGGAGAAAAAAGTTGAGGAAAATTGCTGAAAAAGTCAAGTTTTTGTGAAGCAGAATTCCGTTCTTCGACTTTTTGAGTCTATACCGAGAAAAAAAAAGTGAGACGAAGAGTAAATTTTCACCTCTTAAAAAAATTTACTGATTGTCAGGTAATTTGTTCTGAGGTCGTGAAGTGTATCCGGAATTTAGTCAAAAATTACACCAGCGAACGTTAGTAGTTACTCAATGTCTGGGAATTTTTCTGTAACGGTGATCGATTTTCTTTCCCGGACACTGTATAGTAAATTTTCACTGTTGTCTGTTCCCATGTCCTTCGCGTCTTTGCCAAAAAAATACTGCACATCAGGTGCGGAAATGTTACCGTACAGGAAATCGTAAATTTTGCTTCCACACGTGTCATATTTGCACTGAACGAACCGTAAAATATCTTTTGCTTGAAGTACTTTTTATTGCATTACATTTCGCTCCACGATTAGGAAGAAAAACTACCTACATGGAAAAAACTTAAAAGTAATGTGAAATGCTCTTTTGCCTAATTGTTATGCAGATACCTATTTCGTTCGAAAATAACATTAATCGGCAATTCGAATAGGAAATTTATGACTTTTCTTTTCTCATATACCCTTTCGGGTTTTTACAATTTGTTGCCTTACCCTCCCCCCCCCCCCCCCCCCCCNCCCCCCCCCCCCCCCAGCACCGTACCGCATTCGCGGATGGCCGAAGGAAAAGCTCAAATGAGAGAAAAACCTGGCCAGGTACACACTTTAAAAAATATTGATTTTAAGGATATCCAAGTACAGTCCAGTCTTCGTACAAGATACCACAGGGCCTGTAGGGAAATAAAATTCCGAGAATTACGTATCACCCAGTATATTTGCGCTCAGAGGGAAAAATATTTTTATTTGATATTCTTCCTACAAGATACTAGACGATTTACATTTTTAATAATCATGTGAGTACGATTCCTGATGTGAAACCTGAATGTTTGATTAGAAGGTATTGTTCCTTTTCAGAATAACAAGTTAGAAATTCCGAATAAGTTAGCTTGTTAATAGGAGTCTGCCAGGCAAAATTGAAACTTTCATTGGAATTTCGATTTTCATAAAGATTGGCTGGAATTTTGTTTCATTTTTTTTTTTATCCATCCAAAAAATTGACGTAAAACAGATGGTGCAATACGTGTAAAAAAATAGATATTGTACCAAATTTTATGATTAATGCGTTCAATTTTTTTATTAACTGTAACGAGTGCCCATTCGTTTCGAAATTCAATTGATGTGCAATAGGGAACTTGCGTGAAGCTCAGTTCTTTCTAATACCCCTATGCACACATTCCCCATAACATATGGATAGCTAAACGGCAAAAAATATGGAGCAATATTGCCAAGATGTCTTATGATAATTGAAAATCAGTCGTTTTCGAGGGCAGTTTTTCGGGCGTGACGTCACGAAAACAGTTAGGTAACGCTTCATTAGTTGAAAAAGAAGAGAGTGAGGAGTTGTCGTCCTCCATTGGCCGAGGCCCAAGCCATTCTGTGATTGGTCCAGCACTCGACCGTCTCTGTGACGTCATTATCGATTTCAAAGCGTTCGAAATGTTCAAGTTTAATAATTAGCTATTATTTAATAAGCAATATTTCGAACGTTTGTAAATGAAAAATGAATTATTCAGGTCCCAAACTTGAGATTAGAAAATTGAAAAAAATTTATGCAAGTTCCCTATTAAGTTCTAGATCATAGATGCATATGGGGTATTCCAAGTGAAATAAATGAGGGCAAAACCCTCACCTTATTCTACATGCGCGATATTTTTTTCTCAAAATATATTCATCTCAAAATGACCACTGATTTTTTTTAAAGATTTTTTTGTGCACGATCTCAGCAGTTATGATTTTTTTCCTTATTTTCATTTGAAATGACATAACTCACTCAAAAATGAAGCGATTGGGATGTTTTTTTTAAAGCGTGTGTTTTTAATCGAGTTTTTAATTCCATAACACGAATATTTTTTTTATACCTCATTACATGGAAAATTTGGAAAAAAACCTACTAAAATTGATGGGTTTTCAAATTCGACCCGATTTAAAATTCTCAAAAAAATTCAGTACATTTGAAATGATGGAAAACGAGGAAATGCCAAAGTTGAAAATGGGCCTCCAATTATATATCATATTTTCGGTTATTTTTTAAATAAAAAGTCATTATTTTCAGTTTTAATATATTCTCAAATTTCCGCGCGAAAAAATTCCATAATCTCAGTTTTTCCTCGCTCATCAGATGGCGCTTACTATGGCTATGTCCAAAGCGAATGAGCCTAAATATTCGCAAGTAGCGTGTTTGAAAATTATTCTGTCATTTTGGCATCCACGTTGACATTGTCATTTTCACAGTAGTGTTTTGAAATCGACCAATAGTTGTGATATCTTGAAAAGGTTAAAATAAAGCTACAGTATTGCTCCGCGAAAGCCTTTCGTTGATCGATGTTGCAATCCATTTGGATTAATAAATCATAAAAAAACCAGACTTACAAAAAATCACAGAAACAGTTCAGAGAAGATGGAGGTTAGCAATCGGTGCTAAAGTATGTAATCAATGTCGCAAAAATTTTGCTAACGGTAGTGAGCCTACTTTTGAGGCATCAACAGGACAACTGAGTGAAGAATCTGACGCGACCAAGGAATGTAACAATATTTTTACTGCAGAACAAGATCCTACGGAGTTGAACAGTGTTGAACATTGATCCCGAATTTATGGATTCACAGCCTTCAGATGAAAGCGACTTGAGTAAGTTCACTGAACTTTTTCCTCATGGGAATGCAATTTCATTTCTTTGCATGAATTTTTGCTTCCAGCTCCCTGTTCTAGTCATTTATTATCTCAGCAATTCAACACTTCAGAGTTGGGAATTGATGTTCGATTGCCAATTATTAACCAATCGTTACAGCTACTGAATGAGTCTCCAAGTTACTTCAAACAACTGAAAAGTAACCAATCGATAGATAAAAAAATTGAAAAAATCTCAATTAATTTGAAGCAACAGTTGATAGGCTCTTCCTTCAATCTTTTTGAATCTCAGAGTGATATAATTCATTTTCAAATGATGGTGAATAGTTACAAGAACAAATTTCATGAAGAAGGCACCCTTAAATCACAAAAATATCAACTTCTGAATCTATTACCTTTACATTGGACCGTGAAAAGAGTTTCTGAAACTATGGATGCCCCGAAGTCCATGGTAATTAAATCGAAAGCATTGGTGAAAGCGAAAGGGATTCTATCAAGCCCGGACTCTAGACTAGATTGGTTATTTTATTCAATGGACCTTTGTTTAATGTTTCACTCTAAATTTCTCTCGTATTTTTCTGTCACTTCCTAGGGCACAAATTATCTGAGGAAATCACGAGTAAAGTATTGGGCTTTTACAACGATGACAGATTCAGCAGTGTTATGCCAGGGAAAAAAGATTGCGTATCTACAAAAACTAGCGATGGTTTCAAAATCTACAATCAAAAACGGTTAATTCTTTGTAATTTGAAAGAGTTATTCCAACTCTTTCAAGATCACAATCCAAATGATAAAATTGGGTTTTCATCATTCGCAATGTTACGTCCGAAGCATTGTGCTCTTGCCGGTTCAAGTGGAACACATACGGTGTGTTTGCGCAATGCACCAAAATATCAAACTAATGATACTTGGTATGTTATCAATTAATAATTTCTATGAAGCTAGAATAGTTGTGCATGAAGGTATTACTCTCTATCTACTTTGTTCAATGTCTATAGGTTCGAACTTGAAAACTTTGACAAGTGACACACGTTATCCATTGGACCATTACAGTAATTGCATTGACTTCATGATTTGTTACGACGCAACTCCTGAATGTCATTTAAGAACATGTGAACATTGTCCAAGTTTCGAAACGTTACACTCCTTCATCAAAAACACTGGTAGAGAATGATATTGACACAATTGTGTGTAAGCAGTGGGTTTCGAAGCCTCGTAGCCTGCTAGTAACTGTGACGCAAGATGTTGACGAATTCACTGATGATTTTTGTGAAAAGATGATTGCACTTTTGCCTCACACATTTATCGCAAAAGAGCAAGGTAATTACGTTAAGGAGTTGAGGGAATCATTGGGGGATGGCGAATTTTTGGTCATTTGTGAGTTCGCAGAAAATTATGCATTTGTTGTACGAGACGCCGCTCCGGGTTTCCATTGGAATAATGACGTGGCAAACATTTATACTATCGTCATTCATTATAAGTAGAGATCGGACGTTATTCATAAAAGTCTTGCAATAATTCCCGATCATTTGCTCCATGATGCAGTAGCGGTTCACGTGAATACCAAGAAACTTATTCAGTTCATAAAATGAATAAATCCAAATCCAGTGAAGATCTATTACTTCTCAGATAGGGCTCCCACTCAGTTAAAAAACTTCAAGAATTTTATCAACATTTCTTATCATAAAGAGGATTATGGTGTTGATCCCGCATGGCATTTTTTGCCACTGCTCACGGTAAGGGACCGTGTGATGGCGTTGGTGGAGCTTTGAAAGGGGCTGCCGCTCGAGCTATCCTTCAACTTCCTCTTGATCGTCAAATCACAAGATCATATGAACTTTATGAATGGGCTTCAAGACATTTTACTCATCTTAAAGCTAAATATATCCCTAAAGATGAATATGAACAAGCTATCGATGATTTGAGAAGTCGTTTCTTGAGTGCTAGGCCACTACCTGAAACCCACATGTACCACTGTGTCATTCCAAAGGAGTTGGGAATTTTAAATGTGAAATTATTTTCATGAAGTGATAAAATTAAATCATTTACTGTTATCCGTAGATAGGTCTGTGAAGCGGTAATTCATTGTAATATTTGAACTCGTTTAATTAGAAAAATAAAACAGTCTTTTTCTCATACTGAACATAGAGAAACATTTTATTTTCCGTTCATGTGATTATTTAGTCCCAGAAAACCTGAAAAATCGACTTCCATACGGAAAATGACCGAAACTATGACATATAATTAGAGGCCCATTTTCCACTTTGGTATTTCCTCGTTTTTCATCATTTCAAATGTACTCAATTGTTTTGAGAATTTTAAATCAGGTTGAACTTGAAAAACCATCAATTTTACTAGGTTTTTTTCCGAATTTTCCATGTCATGAGGCATAAAAAAAATATACCTGTTATGGAATGGAAAACTCGATTAAAAGTACACGTTTAAAAGAAAACATTCCAATCGCTTCATTTTTGAGTGAGTTATATCATTTTAAACGAAAATAAGGAAAAAAATCATAACTGCTGAGATCATGCACTAAAAAATCTTTTAAAAAATCAGTGGTCATTATGAGATGAATATACTTCGAGAAAAAAATATCGCGTATGTAAAATTAGGCGAGAGTTTTGCCCTTATTTATTTTACTTGGAATACCCCATATATTTCCGGTAATTTCAACTCCATTTCCGCTAAATTCTAGCCCCTTTGTCGAGCATCTTGAGCGAAGAATACAAAACGAAAAACATTCAAGCCCGAAAGTGGGGATATCACTCGACATGGATTCAGGACTACTACATCAATGGGTTTTACATAAGGTGGTCTAGATGTGGGATAGGGCCTAAAAGGGCGGATTTATATGCGGAGTCATATATGCGGGGTAGGGGGGTTGCAAAGAGGGGTTTCGCAAAGAGGGAGGTTTTGTAAAGAGGGGATTTTGTAACACCAGCCACAGTACACAACATTGCTTCCCATACCCCAAAATGCTTCGAGACACCATCTAACAGACACCGAGCGCCATCGACTAGACACCAGACCGCAGACACAATATTGCTTCCCATACAGCAAAATGCTTCGAGGACACCATCCACCAGACACTAACCACCAGGCGTCATCCGCCATCCATCATCCATCAGAAACCAGACACCAGCCACCAGACAGAATATTGCTTCCCATACACCAAAATATTGCGAGACACCAGCCACCAGGTAGCAGACACAATATTGTTTCCCATACACTAAAATGCTCGGAGACACCATCCACCAGGCATCATCCACCATCCATCATCCACCATCCACCAGACACCAACCACCAGACACAACATTGCTTCCCATATATGAAAAGCTTCGAGACACCAGACACCAAGCACCTAGAGGGTGCGAATATACATACCCTTAGAAAATAGTTTCGAGATTTTAGAAACTCCTGTTCTTAAGCTTTATCCTTGGTGGGATCATAAAAACTAACGGATTTGGAAATTGTTTTTAAGAACAAATATTTTCTAAAAGCCATGCTGAATGTATTTATCTCAATTTAAAAATTTTTTTAGATTGAACTAACAAATTGCGACCACGGTATTTAAAGAGTAAAAGTGCCCCATACATAGCGAGGGGTGCTCAAATATCGGGAATTTCAGATGTGAGGAAAGGGGTTTCATATGCGGAGGGGTTTCATTTTTTAAGGGGGGGCTTAATTAATTGACAGAAGTTCATATGGATGATTTTATTTATCGGAAGGGGGCTCGTGTATGGGGGGTTCATATATGAGCGATTTTCTAAAGTTAATCCATTTTTTTCTCTGTGTAGGAGTCTACTGTAATTGATTGAGAAAACTTCCGAAAATTCTCGGGATTGTCCCAATTGAACGCGAGACATTTTCAGTCTATATAATCGGATGCTTTCGATAATTCGTTATTGATATGGAATTCAAATCGAATTTTTCCCGATTTTTTCACCCGAGGGGCACCCTTCGTTGAAATCTTCGGGAAGAGTCTTGCGATCGCAAGAATAAGAAGCGACTTTAATCGTTAATAACTTGAAATGGAAATCTGAAAAAATTCTAGAAATATTCATAGATAATTCAATTGTGATATAAGCATCCTACATGAATTCTAGATGAATGTCATTATTTACCTTTTTCGCACGAAACACCTGAAGAATCCATGTGTAAGAAATACATTACACAATTAATAACTTGAAAAAAACGTTTAGAAAAATTCTAAAAAAAATTCATACGTAATCTAACAACTATGATGAATATGCTATAAGAATTTCGAGTCATCATTTTACTTTCACAAAGGAAACGCCTCAAAAACACTTTATTCGCAACTTTTTTCTACGTGTACCTTTCGGACCATTAAATTTGCCCAAATTTTCTAGATAATTTTTCCTTAACTTTTCTCTCCGTATATCGTCCGCCAAGTCTTATTATAAAATCTCACTCTGGAATAACATATGAATATTCTCGGTGCATTGTAACACGAACTAGATTCTCATTGGCGTGCGAATTCCGAGTCGTTGCCCCCCCCCCTCCCCCTCTTGCCAGATCGGGTCCCAGTTACGATCGACGATCGGCAAATTGCATTGTCACGCTGTGTCGGATCGTTAATCGCAACGGCCGTTGACACCTTTATAATAGAGCGACGAGAGGTTCCACGTGCCCGACCCGCCTTCAAAAGCCCTTTGAACACGTGATTTCCACCGCTGATTTGCACCCAGCGCGAATGTGTGGTGTAAGTGCAAGTATGTGTATTAATAGTGGGGATATATCGGTAGCCGCTAGTGTCGATAATGAAAGCGATTGGCGGTTTGAATGATCAAAAAATGAATAAATTAAAATGAGCGGTTGATGGTGAAATTATTGCTTGAATTTTCGCAATTATCATTTGATATGGTCACAAATGTGGGCGGTGGAGGATGGGAGGACGACTTCGGACATTTAAACCGGTAGGTAACAGCCGATTCAAAAGAGCTTCGTTAGTGTCGGATAAGAACCTTGCAATCCGTTATGCAGTGACTTGCTCCGGACTACGCTAAATCACTAGAATATACCAGCATGCAAGCGACATCGATGTCGCGTTGGATACTCATAAACGATTGCGCAATCCTCTTATAGTATATTCCATTCTCTAAACCATTTTTCCGTATGAGCTGACACAAAGAAATCTCAAATTTTTGGTTCACACAGTAAAAAATCCGGTGTGGACTTCGTGGAACACCGATTAGTGTTGAATTAACACCAGATTTTACATGCAGTGTTCTACACTAAGAGAAAAACGACAAAGTTCTCAAACAAGTCTTACTTGTGCCAAGATAGTATATTTCGTCATTAGGCCGAAAAAAACTTTTCTGGCGAATATGACGTTTGCAGCATGAGCCGAAGGCGAGGGCTGCAATCATATTCGTCAGAAAAGTGTTTTTTGGCCGTATGACGAACAATATTTTTTTGTCATGACGGCCGTAGGCAGAGATTCACGCTCCGCGTCCGTGATTCTCTGCCTTACGGCTGGAATGACAATAAAATAGTTTTTTGAAAACTATCAAGAAAGGATTTTTTCGTGGCAAATATGCAGAGTGCGCCGGAATAAAAAATTTTTAACGCAAAAATAGATTTAGTAGTCAAAAAAAAGGCATCCTCTGTACACTCAAAAAATGTCATTTCTAGTACTACTTCCTTAGTTATTCAATACTCTCATACGTATTTGGCTCGAGAAAAATATTTGTTTTATGCGAAACAAGGAATAGTAGTTTTTCGTTTTGGCTGTTTAATAATCACAGACAAGAAATGAAACCTTAAATGAAACAATAGTAATGATATGATAACAATCATGTAACTTAGAGACAAGATATTTCTTGATAAATTATCCATTGTATGAGATATTTTCATCCTGAAAAGGCACCGTCTAGTGTGAATTATTCGCCTCTTAAGTCAAATATTTCGTTGCTGTTAAAAGCAGAACAATTATTCATATTTGAGACTTTCAAATTCGGACCAAATTCTTTTTTGGCAATTTCCAACTAGCGATTTTGTTGGGCCAAACAAGACTTGTTTGAGAACGTGTTTGTTTTTCTCTCGGTGTATGGTACGGTGTAATTTTATCACCGCAACTCCACACCAAAAACGGTGTGTATTCATTGGGACACCGATCGGTGTCAATTTAACACCAAATTTTTTACAGTGCACAAATTGGTGAGATATACTATAGTCATGAGTGCTTAGAAAGGCAACATGCAAAAAATGTTGAATTTAATTTAACCCCATACTATAAAGGTCAAATAAACCACTCTTATTAATAAAATGAAACATAAGTGGGCGTAAATAATACTTACCGTGCGGTTAAATTAATTCTTTTCAAGTGTGCGTTAATTTTCATTAGGGTTAATTTAACCTTCGGTGAAAACAAAGTGATCATGAGAAAAAAAAAAGAAAATACGAGGGCAAGTGAACTCTCTATGAGCCCACAGTAGATAGGCTAGGCGGGTTCTGTTCCAAAACTCATCCCGCCACTAGGCGGCGCCACCGTCGCGGAACGTTCGGGAAAGATGACGTCATCGATGACTCATCGACTGGCGTGGTGGGGGGACTCTCTCCAAGACCTGTTGGGACTTGTATGAAATATTATAACCTGTTGACACTTGCATGAAATTGGATATTGGCGCCACAAGCTGTAGAAGGTTCGAAACGGATGACGTTATCGATGAGTCATCGACTCGCATGGTGGGAGAACCGTCCTGGTGGGACTTGTATGAAATATAATACTATGAAAACCTGTGAACACATGGATAAAATTGAATATTGCCGCCACAATCGCCGAAATTTCGAGATGAATGACGTCATCGATGAGTCACTCGGGCTGATGACTCATTTACTTGCACGGTGGGGGAACTCCCCGTAAGTCCTAAACATGTGCAAATATTTAACAACATTTGCAAACATTTGCAAACATTCTGCAAACATTTGCAAACATTGGACAACATTTGCAAACATTTACAAATATATGCAAACATGTGCAAATATATGAAAACAATGGTCGAATATTTTCAAGATGAATGACATCGGTGAGTCACTCAGACTCACCGATGCGCGAACTGCGGGTTTTCCGTAAGTCCTGCTGAGACTTGTACATTCGAGAAGGATGACGTAATCAATGACTCATCACGCGATGAGGGGTCCCCCTTAGTGCTGTTGGGACTTGTATGATGTGTTGATGACCTGTTGAAACTTGCATGAAATCGGATATTGGCGCCACAAGCTGTGGAAGGTTCGAGACGGATTACGTCATCGATGAGTCATTCAGACCGTTGGCTAATGACTTATCGGCTCATTATGGAATTTTCTAGACGGTTGACGTCATCGATGAGTCATTCAGACCAATGACTCATCAGCTCGGGTCGTGGTGGGGGTACTTCCCGAGTCCTGTTAAAACTTCTATGGAATATGATACTAGTGGTGGCGCCACCGTGATGGAATTTTCTAGATGGATGATGTCATCGATGAGTCATTCGGGCCGATGACTCATCAACTCAGGCGCGTGGTGAGGGTACTTCCCAAGTCCTGTTGGGACTTGTATGAAATATATTGACCGGTCGAAACTTGTATGAAATTGGATATTGACGCCACCGTCATGGAATTTTCTAGACGGATGACGTCATCGATGACTCATCGACTTGAATGAAATATAATATGTTGATGATCGATCGAAACTTGTATGTTTTAATGAGTGATTGCTGTCTTGGAATAAAAATTACGTCATACTTGTTCGCAAATATTCGAGAATGTTCCATGATGGTTTAAATCGGGGTGGGGTGAGGGGGTGAGTTGCTATAAAATCAACCGACTCTACTGGATTCCGCTTCAAACACAAAATTGATTTGCTACTATCACGATCTGCGGTTTTAGTGTGTGATTATAATGTTGATGTTGGACGTTCAAGGTTTTCAACACCCAACTCAGGAATTTATTGTAAAAGAACTGGCAGTTCAAGCAGTTGGAAAAAATGAGTGTGCTTGTCTGCTTTTCCAACCCCCATGTGAATGAAATGAATTATCAGCAAAATACCAAAGAACCATTGAATGGATTATTAATAATCACCATGGAATAGCATGGGAAATAGGATTCATTCCATATGATGAGGTTCAAGATGCAATTGCGCAGATCACGAAAGGAGTGACAATCATCTTCGTGAATGGACTGCAGAAGAGACAATGGCTACAATCTTACACCGATAAAGTGATAATCGACTTGAATGAGTTGATCTGCTCAAAAGCAAAAGATATCACAACCCCCAGATGCTGGAATCACAAAGAGCACAGTCTCATTGAGAATTATATCTGTGCATTCGAAAATTGTGGGAAGCTATTGAAATGGTTCACAAAATACTTTCATTCGACTTTGGATCCGACTACTGACTTCTTCGATTGGATACAGGATATGCAAATGGTGCGAGCAGATTCCCCACTTCTCCTGAAAAGATTTCTCTTGAAATTTGTATGGCAACACATTGACGAATTATAGGAGACATTGATAGAGAGGCTCAAAAACATGAGCGAAATTAACCAGTACCGCCGATGTTATCAACATCATCCAACATCGATTCATGGAGGAGACGTTGTGGATGGACCTGTACCGCTGAAAAAAATTTGTCTCGTTTGTCAATTGTCAGATAGGATAATTTTTTCATAATAATCAGAAAGAATTATTGATACCTTTATATTCCATACAATGTTTAATATGTATTCGTGAACAAAATAAAAAATAAATGAATAGTAAAAAATAAGATGAACTCGCCTTTATATTTTTCAACTTTTTAAGATTTATGTAGAAAAACATCTAATGGAGTTTGCACCCGCAATTCAAATATACTGCTGGAAGACTGTGATGTTTTTCATCTTTTCCCCAAAGGAGTATTCATCATCATAATGATTATTTTATTATTATAAGATGAAGAATATACTGGATGCGTATTTTCATCAATGGGCAGAGGGGTAATTTGATTGGGAGGATTTAAATCGAAGAATAAATGATTCAAACAGAGAACAACATGAGATTTCGTTATAAGAATTTATTGACATTGATTATGTTTACGATTGCTCATCAATTTATGGTCTAGCCATACAAAAAACTCATTTAGTTTGATTGATTCTCGCTTCAGATTTCGATGAAGTTGAAGAGCGTCCCCTTACCAAGATATTTGAGTTTAATTTTCTTCTCTGAAACAGCATTCTGCAACTTCTCATAGAGAGCCTCATCACTCAGGATCACTTTCACTATCCGCTCTGGTAAGAAGACTGGTCATCAATGGTGATGACGATGCTTGGTTCGAACTTGGTTGGCACTTTCCTAACAGCTGTGATAGAATACATGATGTTAGGGTCCAACTCGATCATCTTCTTCGTTAGCAAGTAACTCTTGGATGCAACGTCGTTAATTGAAGAGAAATCCATTATATCAGTATAACTGAAATAATCAGACAGAATGGTATTAGTATCATGACTGTCTGCTTTTCATCGCAATATTTATACTACATGTATGAAAATTTACTTACTGTTGCGTTTAGTTTGAAGATCGAAGTACTTCTTCTCAAGATTCTTTTCCAACTAAACACTTTTTGGAAGTGAACGATCAACTGCTCTCAAAATCTTTCTGCGGGTTTATATATGCTACTCTTATCAAAATATGACGTCATCCCACTCAACAATCTTCGAGAAGACTCTTGCGCCATCTGGAGACTTCTCGAATTACATTGAGGGTATTCTTGGTGATGAATCATCGAAGAAATGACTCATCCCCTTATCAAATATGACATCATCTCACTCAGAGAACAGAGAAGAGAACAGCCGGGAGTTGCTCAGTGCTCATCAACTCTCTTGAAATGGATGAACAAAAAAAAATTATTACGAGTCTTGAGAGAAGCATATCGTATGCTTCCACACACTCCACCTGATCAAGCAGAGAATCTGAAGAACTTGACAGAGAAGAACATCAAACTTTTGAATAAATATCTCCGGAGAGTAAAATCAAGTGGTGAAAAAAATGGCCGTCAAGCGACAATCGTGCAATTATTATGGTTTAGGGAAGCTTTCAAGTTGCACTTGAAGCATGTTGGTGGAACAAAGAGAAAAAAATCAGTGAGGAAGATTTCAAACAGAGTACAATAGAAGGATCTACAATCGGCATTCAGAGACCGTATTAGAACAGGAGCTGTAATTAGTTTAACTCACAAAACATCAAATCATTTCTACAGGATTGTAAGGTGCTAGTTCTTTCGCATTTGAAGGATATTTTAGCTGATGAGGGGTCTTTGAGAGTGAACTGTGTGCTCTTATGCAAATTCTCTATTGTACGATCAGATGAGGTTTAAGAAGAAACGAAACACTTTACTACGAAAAACCAGGTGATTCTTCAGACAACTGATTTAAACGAATGGTTCAAAGAATCTGTCGTTGATGATGTCATCCCAAAGCAAGAAGACTTTCAAGAAACCGGATCCGGCTGGACTTTGACTGAAATCATTAATTTGATAATCAACATTAACAGATATGAACCTCTCAATGGCGGATACTCAACATTCATCCAGCTACCAAAAGACATTCAAGCTAAGAAAGCTGTTGTTAATGTTATAAATTATGATCAATTTTGTTTCTTGTGGGCGGTTGCGGCAGCTCTCCACTCGACTAGTGTTCGTGCACATCGACCAAGTTCATATCCTAATTTCCGAAATATTCTCAAATATGAGGGACTCAATTTTCCAATGACGCCCAAAGGTATCCCCAAATTTGAAGAAATGAATGATGTGAGCATCATTGTTTATGGAATTGAATCATGCGGTCGTAGCAACACAATCTTTCCTATCTATTTGAGCAAGAGAATCACTAATCGAGAAACAATTCACCTACTAATGATGGAGAGCAATCGGGATGAATCGAACACATCACTCTTTCATTTCGCATGGATCCGTAATCTATCACGTTTGGTTAGTTCTCAAATCTTCAAAAGTAAAGCATTCACATGGTTATGTGATCGATGTCTCTGCCATTTCAGACATCAACATTCATTTGAGAAACACAAAGAAGATTGCGCAAACTTGAATAAAGTACGGATGGTAATGCCTGAAGAGAAAGATAAAATACTCAACTTCAAAAATTTTAAGCATGCTGAAGCAGTTCCATTGGTTGTCTATACAGATTTGGAATGTATCATAGACTCAACAGAAGATGATCATCATATTCCTCATAGTGCTGCTTTTTATGTGAAATGTGATTTCGATGATTCACTATCAGAATTCAAAATTCAACGGGGGCTCGATTGTATTGAGTGGTTTACGACAGAGATGAAATCGTTGGTATATAAAGTAGACTCACATTTGAAGAACAATGTAAAATGGAAACATTGTCAGATAAACAAATGGATGACTTTCAATCTGCAACGATGTCTCATATCTGCAAGAAACCTTTCATCAAAAGCGATAAGGTCCGAGATCATAATCATCTAACAGGAAAATATTGTGGAGTTGCGCATAATAGTTGCAATTTGGTTTATCACGATTCTCACACCATTCCAATCGTATTTCATAATCCCTCTGGTTATGACGCTCATTTTATCATTCGAAGTATTGCAACATCATTCGCTGGTAACGTGAAAATTCTTCCGGTGAATAAGGATCGATATATCTCCTTTACCAAATATGTCCCAAATACTTGTGTTAACTTACGATTCATTGATTCATTTCGATTCATGGGGAGTAGTCTCCACAGATTAGCGAGTTATCTTGATAATGATCATAAGCAGGTAATCAAGAAATATCAGCCTGATTCTGCGAAATTTCATTTGTTATGTAGAAAATGTGTATTCTCTTATGAATACATTGATGGTTGAGGTAAATTAGATGAAACAGAATTACCAGATAAAGAAGATTTTTATTCGAAATTGACTGATCAACATATAGCTGATGAATATTATCAGCATGCTATCAATGTATGGAGTGTATTCAATATCAGCACATTGGGAGAGCATTCAGATCTCTATCTGCAAACAGATATTCTATTGCTAGCTGATATTTTTGAAAATTTCCGTCGTAATTGCTTCTCAACTTAGGAATTGGATTCACTCCATTATTATACAGCGCCCGGATTAGCTTTCGACGCTATGGTTAAACATAGCAAAGTGAATTTAGAGCTTTTGACTGATCCTGAAATGATATTATTCATCGAAAAAGGCATAAGAGGGGGAGTATCGCAATGGGCAAACAGATATGCTCAGACTAATAATCCTTTCATGGGAAAATCTTACGATGAAGACGCTAAAACATCTCATTTGATGTACTATGATGTTAATAATTTATGTGGGGCTGCGATGAGCTTCAGTTTACCATGTGATTTATTCGTATGGGTTGATAGTGATTCTGTAGATATTCTAAATGTTTCAGATGATTCCCCAGTGGCATATATCCTCGAAGTTGATTTGGAATATCCTCAAGAATTACATGAACTTCATAAAGATGTTCTCCTCTGCCCCAAACATTTCACCCCTCCACACAGCAAACATACTAAATTAGCAACCACTCTCCTCCCAAAAGAGAAGTATGTGATACATTACCGGAACTTGAAACAATACGTAGCTCTGGGAATGAAATTGAAATGTATCTATCGTACTCTGAAATTCAATCAGAAACCATGGCTAAAATCCTACATTGATCTGAATACTAATAAGAGACAGCAATCTACGAATGAATTAGAAAAAAACTTCTATAACTTGATGAATAATGCTGTTTTCGGGAAGACGATGGGAAATGTCAGAAAGCAAAAAGATATCAAACCTATCACACATTGGGATGGTCGATATGGTGCGAAAGCGCTCATCGCAAAAACCAATTTTACAGTTGTTCTGTATTTGATGAGGATATGGTGATTATTGAAACGAATCGAACATCATTTTATTTTTAAAAAAACCCATCTACGTTGGATTCACAATCCTCGATGAGTCAAAAACTATTGTGTACGATTTTCATTACAACTATGTGAAACCCAAATTCGGGGATCTTGCGAAATTGATGTATACCGACACAGACAGTTTGCTGTATTTGTTCCGAGTACCAAATATCTATGAGTGTATCAAAGAAGATATAGAGAAGTTCGATACCTCTGATTATAAAGTTGATAATGAGTATGGGATTCCACTGAAGAATAAAAAAGTATTAGGACTAATGAAACATGAAAACAATGGCAAAATCATGGTTGAATTTGTGGGATTACGAGCAAAGACATATGCATTCAGGATGTTGGATGATGATAAGGCTAAGAAGAAAGCTAAGGGTGTAAAAGCTGTGGCACTCAGGAAGATCACATTTAACGATCATAAGAACTGTCTCCTTGATAATGAGCATATTGTAAGAAATCAATATTTAATCCAGAGTAAAAAACATGAGGTGCACACAATCTGTCCGAAGAAATTAGTATTAAATTGGGAAGATGATAAGCGTAAGATTTCACGCTATACAACAGATACTCTGCCTTGGGGATATATCAAACCACTTGTATCATTATATATGGATATTTTGATAGATTGTATATTCAAGATAAAGGTAAAAATAAATATGAAAATCAAAAAAATTTGTGTTTTTTTTTCAACTTTATTTCCATTTAAAAAAATATATATATGCATCGAATAGATGAAATAAGACAAAAAATTATATATATTATAGGGGAGGGTGGGGCAAAATGGAACGGTACAAAAAACGAATATAGAGCGAAATTCAGACATTTTTTCACCTTATGTCAGCTCAAAAATGATGATTCGGGGTTAAGTCAGTGACATCAGTCTACTCTGTAGTTATCGCTATCTTGTAATCTAAGGGAGACAGGAGAATTTTGATAAGGACCTTATTGTAGAGAATTTCAAGGGCTATAAAAAAGGTCATTATAAAAATTTTGCTATCTTCATTGTAAAAAAGATAATTCAAGGTTAAAAAACTGTAGAAAAATCTGATATATCTGTAAATTCAATTATAGAGTAATAGACGATTATAGATAAATAAATAAGACCTTTGGAATATTATTATTGTTCTATGAATAAATTGAATATTAAAAAAAGGTCCTATTGCTTTTGAAAACCAAAATTCACTACCGTTCCATTTTGCCCCACTCTCACCTGTTCTTGAAAATTAATAGAAATCTGGAAAGTTAAGGTAAATGAATTTTTGAATTTTCAATTGATCGAAAATTGAAGAATACATTATATGAATTAGTTTACCAAAGTTTACTAATGTTTTGATTGAAAATTCAGATGAGTTGAGGAATTGGCATCTTTTTGCTCTTCAAAAATTTCGAATTCCAATTAAGTTTCATTATTTTTCCTCTGTATCGAAATTAGTCACTGTGTTGAAAATATTCAGGCAACTGCTCATGAAATTTCAGTTTTCTTTCAACTATTTAGCCTACTAAAGGAGAGGAAAATGTCACATTTTATCTCAAATCATTTGTTCCGGTGTCATACACTGAGGGAAAAATCGTCATAATATCACAAAACTAATTTCTTGTGCCAAATATTTCATCTCTTGAGGAGAAATTTCTTGGGATAAGAATTTTTTGTACCGTTCCATTTTGCCCCGCGTTCCATTTTGCCCCATCGTTCCATTTTGCCCCACGTTCCATTTTGTCCCGCCGTTCCATTTTGCCCCACCCTCCCCTACGTCAGATGCGTTGATCCAACTATTATGAGAATCATCGGAGCCTAACCACTTCACATACAATTTATTTCCTTGTTTTTTAATCACTTTTTCGATGAGGTAGACATCTGGATATTTCACTTTAGCTAATTCTTCCTCATAGAAACTACCTTCAATTGGATTGTCCTGATAATCAATCAATTTATGGCACGCCGTGCAATAAGTCGAGTTTATCGCACGCTGCGCCTCGCGCAGCGTGCTTCAAACTCCACTTCTGCACGATGTGGCATAAAATAGTATAGACCACTCGGGCATAAACTTCGTTTTCAACGAATGTAAATACAGACCTCGCCTTCGGCTTGGCCTGTAAACTTCACATTCGTCGAAAACGAAATTTGTGCCCTTGTACTCTAATGTACTATTATAGGTAGTCGGTTCAGTCCGCCTTACGCAACTGATTTTAAAAATTTCAGTTGTCCAGTTAGAAGTATAACCTTTTTCGAAGACATGTTTATGTTTGCAGATTCTCACTTTATCATTGATTTTGAATTTTGGTCTACTAACTCCATTGTTCACAAATTTTCCATAAATTTGATGATGCAGAAACTTTTCATTTGTATCGTTCACATCCTTTGGTTTCATGCGAATTGTTCGATGTTTTGTATCATTATAAGATGATATGATTTCAGGAAGTATATCCAACCACCTGTAGGATACTTGAAGAGAGAATTTTGTCCACATTGTCTCTTTCAATGTATGATTGAATCGTTCACAAATCGATGGTTTTAAATTGCTATAAGTTGAATACATTTTTATATTGCATTTCTGCATAAGACTTTGGAATTCTTTGTTATAGAATTCTGTTCATTGATCAACATGTAGCTTTTGAGGTATGCGACCTTGTTTGAGTACAGATTCCATCGCTTTTATAACATCCGATCTACTTTTTATTTTAATGGGTACTGCCCAAGCAAATTTAGAGAAAATGTCAATAACTATAAGTAAAAATTGAAGGCCATCATTTTCCTTAGCATATGTTGACATGTCCACAAGATCGGCTTGCCAAGTTTCATTGAGACCTCGTATTTCAACTGGACGTCTGGGATAGTTTCTACGTGCAGGTTTGTGGAGTTCCTCAACTAGAGCTTCTTTTTCTGTTCTGAACCTTTCTTTTTTTGCTGTATTTTTCACCTCCATTTTCAGCCAGCGTTTTGGAACTTCTCTTAACACGTTTCACTCCTTTTCCACTATTCGAAAATTCTAACCAATGATTCCTAATGGAGAATGCCGGTTGGCTTAAGAATGATAGCATGGATAGTGACGAGACAATCACTGATAACGCAAGATATTTCGACATCTCTATACCAGTAAGCCTGCTACTTGGCTTTGCCGAAGATTATCAGAAAATTGTTGTGAATGCAAAGCATGAACTCATTATTACGAGATCGAAAACAGATATCAGTGCAGTACTTCAGAGACCTATCGACCAAGCAAACCCTGAGGAGAAATGGAAGATTAACCTCCAAAAGAATGAGTGGTTAATTCCCTACGTTAAAGTCTGTGATGAGCGCAAAGTGAAGCTGCTTAATTTCATCGCAAAAGATACACCTATCATGATGGGCTTTCGTACATAGGAATTGTATGAGTACTCTCTGCTCCTCGCAACCTCGAAACATGTTTGGATTGTGAAGACATCATCTCAATTGGAGAAACCTCGATATGTTATTCTTGGATTTCAAACCAATCGTAAAAACATCCAGACAGCTAATGCCAGTCACTTTGATCATTCCAACATCCGAGATGTAAAGCTTTTCCTCAACTCGCAAAGCTATCCATACGGAAATTTGAATTTGGATATTGCTCACAATCAGTATTCTACATTATACAATATGTATATGAACTTTCAACATTCTTATTATGGAAAGGAATCTAAACCGTTATTAAATAGAGAAAAATTCATAACAAATGCTCCTTTAATTGTAATCGATTGTTCTAAGCAGAATGAGTACTTAAAAACTGGACCTGTTGATATTCGTCTGGAGTTTGAGTCCTCTTGGCCTTTTTCAGCCAACACATCAGCGGACTGTCTCATTCTTCATGATCGAATTGTTGAATACAATCCTATCAGTGGTGGAGTTAAGAAGTTAATGTAAGAAAAATGAATATAACACTGTACATTATGAATAAATGTTGTTGTTTATTTAAAAAAAAAAAAATTCTTGGTTTTATTGTTATAAACACCTTTCTCCACATAGTCATACATACAATAGTAATAAAAATAGCATTAGCAATTCAAAACGAGCTGAAACGAGTCTCGAAAACAGATTGTCTGTGCTTTGGTAATAATATAGGGTTTAACATGTTTTCACACAAATTTATCTGACATTGAAAACGATAGCGGTCTCGAGCTATCTCCTCCCACGGACCTCGATGAGCAGATCGATATGCATAGTCCCAATGCAACATCAAATGGATCTGTGGCTCTAATTGGAAATCAATTCATTTAATATTCTGTTCTTGTTGATCCCTTTCTGCAGCACTCTTACCCATCGGCTCCATCATCATTCAAATCAAATCAGCAGGCAGATGTTCACGAGAAGCGAAGAATATATCATACTCAAAACTCAGGAGTTCAATTGAAACTCGCAAATTTTGGAAATGTCCTTTGAATATCTCCAGAGTTTGAGATAACTTATCACAAGGATAACACTTGTTACATTTGAACTTGGAGCACAGGTCTCTGAAGTTTTTGCGAAGTTGACAGATAAATTCCCCCAATGGTGGAAGATCGGGTGGTGCGTGAATCAATAATGTCTCCACAACTTCACTGTCATTGAGGCAGTATGGTGGAACTGAGTGGAACCATTGAATTTCATTAACACTCCTTGCGTCCAATTCATCCTCCTCCTCCACGTTGGTGATTTTATCTCTCAGCTCCTCGCAGAATTTCTTCAATTTTCCCAAATTATTGATGCCCTGTATTACGTGAGATAATCCCTCAAGTCGAGTTGTACAATTAGAACAATTAGATTTCCCTTCAGGATGTCGCTCAGCTTTCAATACTTCATAATTATCCCATAAACGATGTAAGTCAGTCACCAGGTATTTTGCGAATGTATGACAATCTTTGTTGAAATACTCANATCTCTCAGCTCCTCGCAGAATTTCTTCAATTTTCCCAAATTATTGATGCCCTGTATTACGTGAGATAATCCCTCAAGTCGAGTTGTACAATTAGAACAATTAGATTTCCCTTCAGGATGTCGCTCAGCTTTCAATACTTCATAATTATCCCATAAACGATGTAAGTCAGTCACCAGGTATTTTGCGAATGTATGACAATCTTTGTTGAAATACTCATGGATCATCTCCTCATCAGTGCTGGATTCCCCATCATTCTCCTTATGAAGATGATTATGATAACACATTATGGTAACACTTTATATCACTGTAGGATACGAGGTTCAATCAATAGAACTGGGACTCAGGTTGAATGCGGAATGCATAGGGCAAGCGCGTTATATAGAGATCCCCCACTACAAACTGGAGGTTATGACTCATCTTGGAACATTTGAAAACTTTGGAGAATGTTCGAGAACAATCGAGAAATAACATGATATCTCCTTCGTATCACACCATAATTCATCATAGGATCATATTTCATACAAGTCCCAACAGGACTTGGGAAGTACCCCCACCACGCCCCCGAGTTGATAAGTCATCGGTCCGAATGACTCATCGATGGCATCATCCATCTAGAAGATTCCATGACGGTGGCGCCAATATCCAATTTCATACAAGTTTCGACCGGTCAATACATTTTATACAAGTCCCAACAGGACTAAGGGGGACCCCCCACCGCGTGATGAGTCATCGATGACGTTATCCTTCTCGAATGTACAAGTCTCAACAGGACTTACGGGAAACCCCCACCTCGCGCATCGATGAGTTATCAGTCTGAGTGACTCACCGATGTCATTCATCTTGAAAATATTCGACTATTGTTTTCACATATTTGCACATGTTTGCATATGTTTGCATACATTTGAAAATGTTTGCAAATGTTGTCAAATGTATGCGAAATGTTTGCAAATGTTGTTAAAAATTTCCACAAGTTTAGAACTTACGGGGAGTTCCCCCACCGTGCAAGTAAATGAGTCATCAGCCGAGTGACTCATCGATGACGTCACTCATCTCGAAATTTCCGCGATTGTGGCGGCAATATTCAATTTTATCCATGTGTTCACAGGTTTTCATAGTATTATATTTCATACAAGTCCCACCAGGATGGTTCCCCCACAATGCGAGTCGATGACTCATCGATGACGTCATCCGTCTCGAACCTTCTACAGCTTGTGGCGCCAATATCCAATTTCATGCAAGTTTCAACAGGTCATTATATTTCATACAAATCCCAACAGGTCTTAGAGAGAGTCCCCCCACCACGCCAGTCGATGAGTCATCGATGACGTCATCTTTCTCGAACGTTCCGCGACGGTAGCGCCGCCTAGTGGCGGGGTGAGTTTTGGAATAGAACCCGCCTAGCCTATGTACTGCCCACACGGAAAAATATATTCTAAAATATCTTGAATTGGTCCAATTGCTATAAAAAAATTAATCAAATATATTTCTCACATATATTTCATATATATTCACCAATTGACGTGAACCAGTCGTTAGCCAGGACTAATGTTTATTGATTTGAATGATTAAAAAAATCAAAAATGATTTTCATTGAATCATTTTTATGATTGATTATCTTCTAAGCACCCACCCCTAACGTATCTTTCAGTGAAAATCTCTAATTTGTTAACTTAAAATAATCACCCCGAGCCAGTCTCGAACCGACGACCCTAACATCACTAGTCCTACGCCTTAACCACTAGTCTACCACACAATTCTTATTACTGTTAACTCAATTCGTCCATATATGAACTCTATTTCGATTTAATTCTTTGCTGAATGAGTTTTTAAATATAATCCCCACTAATTTCGATTTCATTGTTGATTAATCACCTGGTTATGAGGGGTGTGAAAAAAATATCCCCCCCCCTCCCCTCACGAGTGTATTTTTGATGAACCCAGACTTTTAATTTTTCGTTACACTTGAAGATTCGATCTTTGTAATTATTATCGCAATTATTATTATTATTCTCGCTTTCCCCCCTTCCTTCGGCCCTGAGAGTTTTTACAAATACGCCTCCCTCTCCCTCTGCTCAACAGCTGGTTCAAGCTTGGCTCAATCCTGTCTCATCGAGTATTAGTGGACAAGCGTGGACCATAATTCAGCCTGTGGTTGAGCCAGTCTTCAGCCAGTGGTACGGGCCAGGAACGGCCGCCCATGAACGTCTATCGATTCTGGCGACTCATTGGCAACCAAGCTTGGGCAAAGGTTGATAGCCCCTCGTAAAGCAAGCGTCGGCGGACAATCTTCGTCCATCCTTGGTCCAACCCTGGTAGCCAAGGCTCAAGTTGCGCCATTGGCTGAAGACTGGCTTAACCATTGGCTAAATTATGGCCCAAGCTTGTTTACCAACACTCGGGAAGTCGAGGTTGGGCCAAGCTTGAGACGGTTATTGAAGCTTGACGATTAATGCCTGGGTGGTATCGGGTACCCTGGTATCGACTGAGTACATCATCGGGAACATACAAGGGCAGCCTCATCTTAAGTGAGAAAGAGTAAACCGGATCGGGAAATTAGGAAGTCATCATCGGGTTGTTCTGATGAGTGGATATCCTTAACCCTAGTCTGGTTACCAAACGCCACCCTGCGACTTTGGTCACCTCCGCCGGGATTTGCCGCCCTGTTATTTAGGCTTCAGCTTTGCTGAATTCACTTTGCACCGCCCGGATGCGTTTAGCGAGTTTTCGGCAATGTCCCCGTGTAGGAATCAAGCCGCTCGAGCTCTGGTAAGAAGCCGTATCTGAGCTAAAAATACGCCGCTCCACCCCGGTTCGGGCAAGCTACACGCCTACCTGAGTTTGAGCCGCGTCACGCGCTCTCAGCCGCCGTTACATTAGCGCTCAGGATGCTTCTCTGGGCCTTAGTTGAATGGCCACCGCTCAACCTCCGGGTTATCCTCAATTACTCGATCCCGGTTACACCTAACCTCAATAATAATTTCACAGGTCCCATAGCACTGCAATTTGATGAAAAAATTAAGGGAATAATTGTGAAGATGACATGGATTTGCAATTAAACGTAATCACAAGCGGAGCAAGAGCTGAAGTGGTATAAACCAGTCCAGTGATATTATTTTGAAATACGATCTAAAATAACTCACAAAAACGTAATAAAGACTTTCTTCTTTTTTTCAACTCAACTCGCAACATCTAGAGAAATAGTCACTGGAAAAATGAGAACAAACCTCCTTTGTTATAAAGTTATATTTTCATGTTTGAATCGTCAGACACACGTGCACTGCTTGAAAAAACAAACTAAAAATTCACGGAGAGTAAATCAGTAATCACAAAAGGGTAACATTGAAAACAATTTAAAGATGAAAAATCATAAACTTTCATAGATCATTAAAAATCCAATGATATTCCAAATTTTTGAGCAGCATTAAAATGAGTATTCCTTAATATGTTTAAATGTTCCATAAAAACATGAATATTGAGTGATAAATTACGTTGGTTTTTCCATGAATTGAATGAATATTAAAAAATATGTTTACTGGATTTTTCCCAATTTTTCAATACACGGTCTTTGTCATTTCATAGATCAAAAGAAACCATAGAAAGTAATAATAATTCAAAGTTACTCTTTGTCAACTGAAATATGTAACGAAAACTAAAAAATTTACGTCAATTTCTCTTTCCTGTACTTTTTACACTTTGACAAAGAAGTTGAAATACCATGGGTAGCTTAGTTGTAATTTCTGTGAGAGAGCAACATGGAATTCGATGTAAAGGGGAAAAATCATGAAATTAAAAATTTAATTGAAAATTGTTAGAATTCCAAATTTTTAAGCACTAGGAAGATGAGAATTCTCCAATTTTTTCCAATTTTTAATGAAAACTATACTAACCTATAAAAAATTTGAGAATGAATTAACCTGAATTTTCCTCCTTTTTTAAATTCATTTTCATGGAAGACACGCACGAAAAAATTTAATAGAAAATCCTAGCGAATTCGCTAGAAAATTCTATAGGATTTCTATTGAATTTTCTATAAGTTTTTTGCCGTTTCTATTGACATGTTTAATAGAAAATATTATATAGAAAAAGTCAATGGAATTTCATTTTTCTATAAAACTTATTCTATTGAGATAGTTTCTATAAAATTTTCTCGGCTCAAATTTTCCAAGTTTTTTTCATTCAATTTTTATTTTTTTCCCTTCAAGAAAATTAAACAAAAGAACTTATAAAATTTGACCCGAAGAAATTCTATAGGAAATCGATTTCTATTGACTTTTTCTATAGAACATTTCCTATCGAACATCCTATTTACTAAAGATGAAAGAAACGTGAAGTTGTTTTATATCGAAATATCTCGAAACTGCCTGACCGCTAATCCTTAATTCTGATTGGTCAATATGTGACACGTAGTTATTCACAAAAAAAAACACGCGGCATTTCCAAATTCTTCAGTGACATAATTTTTTCAGTGGTAAATTTTTTTTTCACGTTATATATATATATATGTTTAAGGGTTATTAACCCACATGTATATATATCATCGGTGAAATTAATAAATTCTGTCCTTTTATGGAGACCGATTATTTTAAAAAAATGAAGATAATTAATGGAAAATGAAAAATTCTTTATAGATTCTTTTACTCTACTTCGCTATTCACTTCAATTATTAGTCGAATTCTCTTTGATTCATTATCAATATTTATAAGGTATTCATGAGAAAATGAAATCCAATTAATTCCATTTCTTCATTTCAACAAATGAATAGATCAGCGCGCGCGAGAGCGCGCGCATAGATCTTGTGTCAATAGAAACGGAAAAAAACTTGTAGAAAATTCAATAGAAATTCAATAGAATTTTCTAGCGAATTCGCTAGGATTTTCTATTAAATTTTTTCATACGTGGAGTTAAACTGAAATTTGAATCATCTTATATTTTCATTGAACAAAATATTTTTAACGAAAAGATTTTTTTGTCATTAATGATACGTTAAAAACAATTGAATCAGTTGTATGAAGACGATTCAAAAATGATATTCTTGGGTGATTCACAAATGTATTTCTGTGTTTTTTTTCTTTGAAGAATGAAGACACGTGAAATGGACTTGTTTCGATTTTTCTGTATTTTTATTTGGGGCAATGGGGATTTTTTTTTGCGAGATTTTTTCAGGGGATGAAGATTCTTAGAAACTTTTAAGATTATTCTGGGGAATGATCCAATTCGATTTTGCCCCACCCTTCGCTCGAAACGACACGACTGAGTCGGAGCTGAGTTTCGAGCGTTGAGCCACTGCTCAACCTCAGGTACCAGGTTGTGCCATCTTGGCGTTGCGTTCCAAGCCGGTATGGAGCAGCGTGATGTGCCGTGAACTCGGGTACAGCGTCAAGCCGAGGCCGAGTTCTGAGTACCCGAGTTGCGGCTGAATCCCCGGTCAAATTCCTACACAGGTCGCGTCATGGGCAATTTCATTTAACAAAGGGAAAAAATAATTCATTTTTTCGAAATAATATGTTTTCTTTAGGAATTTTGGGAAATATGTTGTTCTGACAACTACTCTAATTTTTTAAACAGTTCAATTAACAAAGTCAAATTTTTTTTAATTCTTCCGGTTAACCAGTCATTTGTAATTAAAGAAAAACGAGGTAAGGTGGGGTTTTCGCTAATAGAGTGACCAATCTAGGGTTAAGGACTCACCGGAACCACCTAATCAATCAATCATCAATCGATAATGGTGGTCATGATTATCGATGGTGCCACAATTCATTATTATGAAGATATGTATGAGTTGCTTATATAGAAAAAATGAAATGATATCAGAAATGAAGCGATAGCCGAAAGGTAATTTCCAACAAAAGAGCATTGAGTCCTTAATTGATAAAAAACCTCTGAACTTATGATACTACTCTATTGGCTAGAGATAAAAACTATAACTTCAGAATATTACAAAAACTGTATTTATGGCTACCTGAAATCCCTCAAGACAACTAAACTGTGCTTATTTCCCTGTAATTACTTCCTGCTTTTTTTCTTCATTTTCCTTTGTACATAATGTATATAATAATTATTATGTTTACCTAGTTTTTTACGCTGCCTCGTTAAGAATTCTCACGACAGTTTTATTTGGCAACTTCTGGTCTCTGTCATGCATCAAAAAACGTCACAGATGCATTTTATCTAAAAAAAAAAGACAAGATACGCATTGTGTTTCATCTAAACCATACACTCTGAGATGCGACGCGTGCAGAGCCCGTATGTATTCTCCATTTAAGTATTTAAGTTTATACATTAATAACATCAATTAAGAACATCAATGTTATCAACATATGTATTGTGACGTAATTTCCTGAGGTTCACGGAACCCTCAATCCACTACGTAGCCCTTCGACGTACGACAACCCTGAAACAACAAATAAGTCGAGTGCCAGGTTGTTATTACCAGAACGACCACTGGAATGAAACGAACAGCCAAAAACAAAATTTCCAGAATAATCCCAAAACGAAACGGTCTCCTGCTAAGTCCGACCGAAGAACGGCGTGAAGGTCACTGGTGAAGCTTAGATTGAAGTATGACTAGGTATTGACCGAATAAATAAATTTAACTCAAGATTGCGGGGGAAAAATCACAATATTTAATCAGACTTAGATGACTCGATACAAATAAAACAAATCAATTTCTTTGGAAAAACCCCCTTTGGTTGTTTCGATCGATCAACGATCTTGAGGCTTCGATAGTTATTGATTCTACAATTGTCCAAGGAATAAAGAATTCTGACAGAAAAATAAAGACGTAAGATACTTAGTCAATTTAGTCAAAAGTCAAGAATAAACAATGTCCAAGAGAAAAATTAAAAAAAAATCAGAATCAAAATATTATCAACGATAATCATGTAGATTGAACAACACTGAACGATCGAAACCCAAGAATTCGTCTACGTGACAAGTAAAGCTGGCTGTCCGAAACAAATACGAAAACTCAAGACAACGGGCCAGCGAAACGAAGCAAGGTCACGAGACACAAAAGACCTACGTTCAATGTCCTTCACTGAATATTAACCGACAGCGAGAGCATTCGTCTAACACAAATTCATTTAGACGCAACACTAACTCATTTTCAACAACCAACATATTCATAAAATAATTGTTACTCGCAACATGAAACCCGAGAGCCCGAAACTCTACGAAATGACTCAATGTCGCAAGACAACCGAAATCGAATGATCAAACACAATGATTCAAAATACGCACGAGAGAGACAAATGAGACCCACTAATCAGTTACTGATCAGAGTGACCAGGACTCTATCTGGCAATTATTTCGAAACTCTAAAAGTCCTACGGGACCAAGATGCACAGAACATCGATTCAAAACTCTAAAATTGGCCAGAGTCCTACTCAGGACAAATTCACACAAATGCGTCATACAGAGTCGTAGCCATCACGCTCACCCAGCAGTCCACCTCGATGTCTCCGGAAAACGTCTCCAAAAACTCCTCAAATCCGAGTCCTCGGGACCTTCCTTCAGACAAATCCACTCGGGGCTTCCGCCGCAGGTTTATTTCTCCATCCAGAGCGCCTTCAGGCTCCCCAAAACTCTAAAATTAACGCAATCGAACTCCACAAATTGCTCAAACACGTATAGCGAAACCACCAAACGGGAAGTGACTCACCGAGTCACTTCCCGTTTTTTCCCAATATTCTTTGGTGAAATCAGTCTTATGACTATAGTAAGTAACTATTCAACATGGCAGTATGCCCATATATATCTCTGCATTAAACAACGAGTAATCACAGTCTTATAAGTTATGACTCTAGTCTGTTCCTCTCTTCTTCTTCCATACATGAATGTGTTCTTTTTTTCGATTTATACATATCACTGCAATGCAGAGTCAAAACTTCTTTTGACACTTTGAAGTCAAAACAGCAATCATCTCCTAACAGCGTCTTGGTGTAAACAATCCCAGACAGGGATTCTGTGCCCAAACGATTGCGAATCTTATTTTTGTTTCTATTTATAACAGAGAATAGGCGTTCCACTGCAGCAGTTCCTTGAGGAAGAATCATAATCATTTTGATAAACTTCAGAAGCTCACCATATTTGAGCTGGCTGTCTGCAGTATAAATTTTCTCCAATGCGGTCCAAAACTCGATGAAGTCATTAGACTTTGCAGTGTTGAGGTACGAATCATTTCGGAGCAATCGCCATTGATATTCAATTACCTCGGAATTATATTAAAGATGTGAGAATTCCAAAACGAGTGGCATAATACTTGCAGGACGTTCACTCTTGAGGTACGCAGGATCGATCAGTTTCATATGAGATAAAATTTTCTGTGTTTCTGAATTGAGAGGGAATCTTATGTATAGTTGATGAGCCACCTCCACATAAAACGAAAGACAGTCAAGTTTGAACTTATGCAAATCCTCTCGAGAAATTTTTGTTGTCCTCAAAATTGTCTGAACATTAGGTCCCAGATACAGATCCTCCAAATTGACGTAGTTGACTGGATTTCTATACTGGATTCTAGCCAAGTCCACCTCTTTCATAACTGAATCTTTGATATAGCACTGTAGAAAGGTTTTATATACTTGAGTCACTTTTTCATGGAGGACATGAATCTTGGGACTCTCTGATTGGAACTCTCTGTTTAATTCTGTGAATAGTGGTAAGGTGAACTTCAGATGCTCTAGGTACAATCTCGTACATGGGTGAGAAAGGGTAGTGAACAATGTTTTCGCCACGGTGCATCGTTTACTGTCGGATTCGAAGAATTGCAGCAGAGCCTCATATTGCTCCGGAAACCGCCGAACGACCATCTCAACCGATAACCACCTCGTTACACTTGGGTGTAGCATTTTGTGGGGTTTGAGCTCCAGTAGCTTTTGAAACTTTTCAAACTCTTATTGACGCTTATAGCTGTGACTGAAATAAGAATGAACTTATTTCATCGTCGAATCCACCTGCTCAGGCAACTTGCCACAGGCAGCACATGCACAAAGGGCCAGAGAATGGCATGTACATCTCATGACGAAGAGAGATGGAATATCTTTTTTTAAAAGCACTGAAACCGAATGATTACGTCCCATCATCACGGAAGCTCCATCAGCAGCAAACCCAACCATGTTTTGTTTGTAGGGAATTGCATTTTCATCGAAAAATCCAACTAGAATACTGTAGATGTTATTAGTATTTGCCTCAGCAATCTCGAATAGCCCGACAAATAGATCCCGGATTACTCCATCAACGAGAATTCTGGTGACGACAGCTAGATTTTTCGTTGAGCTTATGTCCGTTGATTCATCAATGAGCAGAGAAAACTTTTCGCTTCTCATTAACTGGATAACTTTTTCTTTACCTTTTGCACCCGTGACATTGCAGATGATCGCCTGACATTTGGTTTTTGCACAAGACAAATTCTTCAGAACTTTTTGATCTAAATTCAAACTCTGGATCATTTTGACCAAGTGCGGAGATAAATTGAAAGACAAATCATGCTTAGCAATGAAACTGGCAATCCGAATTTCATTCTCTTTCGTCATCATTTCAAAATTCCGCGATTCTTCAATCGACTTCATACTAGACAGAGTTTGTTGGTTTACGAATTCGTTAGCTGCTTTCTCGTGGGTCTTGGACTTCATATGCCTTTCAATAGCAGTCTTACTACATTTGTAGTGATTTGAACAAAATCTACAGAAGAACAATTCTGGACCTTGAGTACTCGATGAAAGCCATGCTTTGTATCGTTCGTCTTTTTCCCAACCTTGCTTGTATTTTCTCAGGTATTGTTTTGTCTGCTTGGGATGTTTTCCTTTTTTCAATTTTTTTTTGTGTGATATCTCCTGGCCTTCATTGCTCTCCGAACAATCTGTCTCGTCCAATTCATGTGAGAGGCACATGTTGATGGGGTGATCTGGAATTACATGTTGATTGTTCATAAAAAATTATCAGCTTGGGACTGGTCACTTAATTATTTTTTTAATTTTATCAATTTTTCAGGTTAATAATAAGGTTGATACTTACAATGGAAATGATTGAATAATTGAATGAAGTAAGAAACTTGGAAATGTGAATGTAGATATTGGGAATGACACACGCCAGAACTCTTTAACCTCAAAAAGGGAAGTTGAAAATGCACAATCCCCTGTAAAGCATCACAAATTCATGAGATAAAATAATATATCAAATTTCGGTAATTTTGTGGGTCAGTGAGAAGGTATGATATTTACGATGGAATTAGTCAAATGATCGAATCAATTGGATATCTAACTGGAGAATGTAAACGCAGATTATTTGAACGACAGCTAGTAACAGGCTGGTAGGCTGCCACTGCTTTGGACTCATTCCGAGTGCCGCTGGTGAGCCACATTCATGCTCCGTCGGTCAAGAAAAATAGGACGAATTCGTTATGGTTGGGATTCAAAATTTGAACTTCCGCCCATTCAACAAAATCTAAACTTTTCCAATAAAACGGCAAAAAAAGGCAAAAAGAAAAAAATCCTCAAAAAAAAATGAAAAATCCTCATTTCCTCAGCTCATCCTCAGCTGTATGGAAAAATCCTCAAATCTGGAGAAAAAATCCTCAATCTGGCAACACTGGAAGTGAGGTTCGTTTTCCCAGCGGCAGTGACTTCTCAGACGTTATTTAATAAAAACAATTTATCCCAGAGTATCAAATAAATCCAAATGTCCTCCGACCTCCTTCCAAATCATTCTTCAGACCATTTTGTCACCAAAAGACGATTCAACTTAACCTCCTTCTGATTTCGGTGAAATCCTTCACTTCCCCTTCCACATTGAACCAGTCGGGCTCCTACGTCACGTTTCCCCTAGAGTTGCCCGAGAGCTGGCGACCTCTGGCAATCCAAAGACCCATGAGGCTCTCATCACGAACTCGAAGTGTCCCGAAGTCCCTCGACGATTCCCGGAGACATTGCCACCTCAGTCCCACGATGTCGGCGCCAGATTCGATTCAGACAATACAGAAGGCAATACAAAACAAATAATTAACAAAATTTACTGAACCTCTCTCGTGACTCTCGCTGTCGGTTGGTGACTTCCCGTCTGGTGATTTTTAAATTAGAAACCCACATGCGAAACGGTCGAATAAAGAAATGGTATTTGTGACGAAAAATAACACGTCACAGTATAAATGATTTTGGCTCAATAAACACGTTTAAAAAACAGTAGCCAAACGGTAAGGTATTGGAGAAGAAAAAAAAACATCGGTTCCAACACCTGGCTAGGGGAGGAATTTTTTTTTCTTAAGGATATCCAAGTACTTTGTTCAAATTAGAAACTTTTATCCAGCAAGATTTCAGTTTTGCCGAAAATTTTGACATATTTTTCGGATTTTTCATTGTAAAATTTTCTCGAGAATTTCTTCAATGAATATTGTGAACAATATTTTATTCAATTTCACACTTGACTCTGGTTGGTCCAACCTCTAACGATCATACAACAACACTACAACACTGCATGTGTTCCATATAACCTCGTAAATTGGGCCCAATCAGCGTAGTCACTTGATTGTTTGCAATTATCAGTCCGGAAACTGGTTTTTTAATGCTACAAAAAACACGAGAGTATAACGAATGTACGAGAAAACGCTTTATGATATCATAAAGGGGTGAGGTCGAAAGAGCGTCACGTACAAAAATGTTCATACCCACGGCGCCATGGTCTTTTGGCCGCTTGCCATGGCCTTTGACCTTTGTGCCCCTGCGGCCCCCTGGGACCTTTAAGGTCATACGAGCTATAAGGGTCACAAGGTACAATAAGGTTACGAGAGTCAAGAGGGTCAAACTCCCTTACTTGATTATTTGATTATCAGTCTATTTGATGTTACAAGGAGGGTTAACGGAGGTGACCTTTGTGCCCCTGCGGCCCTCTGGGACCTTTAAGGTCATAAGAGCCATATGGATCACAAGGTACAACAAGGTTACGAGGGTCAAGAGGGTCAAACTCTCTTACTCGATTATTTGATTATAATTTTTTTTTTCACGGTAATGCCATGGCAACTCCATGGCCAAGGCCGTGGCAAACGGCCATAGCAAAGTCCCTCAGTAGCGCCATGCCGCCACCATGGCCGTGGCCATGAACATTTTTGTACGTAAGAGTCAAGAAATTAATGATTTTTTTAATACAGCCTTTGATTTTTTCAAACCTCCTAGGCAAAATCCCAGATATCCCAGGAAAATGGGTGAAACCCATGAATTTTTCTAAAAAATGCATTTCAGCACGAGTTCTTATGAGAATTCGGAAAAAAAAATTAAATATATAACCGTTGACGGTGGCTGTGTGGTTAGAGTGTAGGATTGGCATGCGGGAGATCCGGGTTCGATTCCCGGCTGGGGGGGCCAAAATTTGTGGCACTCTAAATCTCACGATTTGACTGTCGAGCGAGAGTCTCGCAAGAGACTCTGTACTTGGGCAGGTTTTTCCCTCACATAAAGTTTTCCCGTGTCCTTCGGCGAATGCGGTACAGGGAGTTGAGGAGTGGGAAGAGAACAAATTGTAAAAACCCAAAAGGGTATACGAGAGAAAAAAAATTGTTTATTTATTATTAAATATATAAAAGAATGTCCCCATTTTTCTGAAACTTCCCACTTGAGTGGAGTTTTCATGGAGGAACATGAAAAAAACATCTAAGTGGCCTAGGCGAACTGTTTAAAAGGGATAATTAAAAAACTCATGAAAAATAGGAATTCTGCGTGCGACAACGTTGAGGTTAGGAACCGTGGCGAGGTTAGCGTAGCAAATACGAATGGAGTTGTCATGATACATTGAGCTATGGAAAGGAATATAACAGCTGAGTGAATCAGTGCTACCAAATTATACCTCGAACAAGTCCTCAGCATAACGTTGTTACTTTTTCTACCCATATTAATTATTTTTCAGTTATCTAAAATACCAGCAAAAAAAATAAAAGAAGGCTTGAAATGTGTGTGAAAAAAATAAAAAAGTTATTAAACAATATTTCGAACACAAAAGTGGTCGAAATATATTGAAAATTTGTAATTGAAATATCTTTTTTTTGTTCAGCGATTGCGGTTTTCTGCGAGAGAACAATGATTTCCCTCCGTCTCACCTTCTACATACTCACCCTCCCATCCTTATATTCGTTATATAAAAAAGTGAGGACCCAGTTGACGAAATCCAACATGGCGTTGATCATGATGGAATGTATGGAGTGTGACGTTTCAACATGGCGGCATGATTAATCGTGGATTCAGATGAATCCACATGAAAGATATATCTCATGTATTCTCATTCGAAATCATCATTCTTAAAGGGCTCACTGGATTTGATTTGCATCGATTGGTTGATTTTGTTGAAAAAAATCCAACATAAAAAAAAAGTGATTGGAAAATAATAATAATTTGAACTTTGTTTTAACCGTTCAATCACTTTGATTTCTTTAAATATTCCCGCATTTAATGTTCATTGATTGAATTTTCCTTTATGTAAAAAAAGCATGCATTGGAAACTGTCATGGCGCAGGACATGCATTTGGAAGTGTTATGGCGGCGCGCGACAGACGCATTCTCATGTGAATTTTCATGAGGATGAGCAATGCGGTTACAACAGCGCTACTCACAAAAGTGCGCGAGAATTACAAATTGGATTTTTACGTATAAATTTATCGATGACTCCATGTTATGTCCCAGCGTTGGGGTACAGCACACTAATTTTTTAGGGATTTTTTTGTCAGTGTAACCTCGAATAAGAGAAACAAACATCGTGTGTACATCCTCCTTCCTCCTTATATAAAAAAGTCTCCTATCTAAAAAAAAATCACTATCATGGCGGCTACCGCAAGTGTCATGGTGCACTGCTCATGGGCCTCATGGGCACATTGATGAGAATTTTTGGTGAGTTCTCATGTGAATTTTCATGAGGATGAGCAATGCGACCGCGACGGCACTATTCAAGAAAGTGCGCGAGAATTACAAATTTGAGTTCTTACCTCGAAAAAAAGAAACAAGCATCGTATATATATATACATTGAATACATCAGTGTATATTTTCTGCACAAGGATTTGTTTACAATTACTGAAATAAAAAAAAAATTTTTGGTGACAAGTGTTAAGAGCTAATAAGATTGACTGATTGATAATTAGATAAACTTGAATGTCGATAATGGAACGAAAAAAATTGGAAATCTAAAAATATTCGATTTCAATTTTTTTATTCGATTTTTGTTTTTCAAGGTTTTGTTCAATGAAGTCAATACTTTATACCTCAAAATCAAAGAATATTGAATTTTCTCCATGAAAAAAAAAGTCGGACTACTTTTTATGTGAAGATTTTCAATCATATTGAATTGGCTAGAAGAAAATCGAAAATAAAGCATGGATTAGCAGCGGTTTTCGAAGGAGATGCCACAAACTTGCTTTTCTCAACATTCCCTTCTTAGGAATGAATAATGGAAATAGTTCAACCTTCCAAAAATATGATTTTTTTGCATGAAATCGTTTTTTGGTGAAATTCTGAAATCGGAAAAATTCGCTACAATTCAGGAAAAATTATTCTTAGAATGGAAAATGGGTTATTATAGAATTATAATATTTATATGAAAAAACGTCGCAGTCTCTGAAAATGGCGATATTTCAATCATTTCATTAGTCTACTGGTGGAAAAAAATATAAATTTCATGGACAGTTCAGTAGTAACTTTTAGGAAAGAGACATTTAATTCAGTTTGAGAAGGGAAAATCATGAAAATTGAAATTCTACTGAAAATTAAACGGTATTCAATATTTCTTAACAGCGTGAAGATAGAAAGTTATTTTTAAATTCTGATTCAAGACATGAATATTCTGTACCTAATTTCTATGTATTTTCGATTGATAAACCAATTATAATTATCCAAACCATTTAGTTCAGAAGAAAATAGAACGATTCAATTTCCTTAATGTTGAGTTTACTAAAATTTTCTCCAAATAACGTTGATTAGAATCAATAGCCAGAATTATCAGATTATCTGACATTTTTTACGTTAAGTATAGGAGAATCTGAATGCAACACTGTGAAAGTGATGATCTATTTTTTTACTTTGAAAAATAATAATAATAATAATATCTAAATTAAAAAATTCTATTATGAATAAAAAGCTATGACTCAACATTCCATAACGGCAGAGAACAAAAATGATGCTATTTACGTAATATTATCTGAACCATTAACATGAATTTTAAATTCATGAGAAAGAATGGAGAAGTCAAACTGTCATTTTAACTTTCAATTTTTTATTCGGTGCTAAAAACATGAGGTGACGGTATTCTAAGCACGAAATTGTATTGATAATATAAACAGCAGATTAATTGAACTACCGAGTGAACTGAATTTAAAAAATTGGTAAAAGTGCAGCACACGTGACTTTATAATTCAAATATTTATAAATTGCACTATATTCACTATTTAGATAAATTAATGGGTTTATTGATGTCTAATCTTTTCTAACTCATCTAAGTCAACTTGTAGAAACTCAAAACTTTCAATCGTCTGACAACATCACTCCGACCTTCCAGAAACTTCCCAATCATGTACGGAAACCTATTTCTTTGGACACTGCGATTCTAATACCAAATTTTTCAATAGAATGAAACAACTGAGATCACCATATTTCGCGTTACCCGAGGCCGCGACGTGGACGCAGTGGTGCATCGGCGTCAACGAAGAACCTAATACACCCCACATCACGACACGATACTCGGGATAATTTTCGAAGATCATTTAATTTAACACTGTGCCTTCTTCTCGAGTACACAAAACAACACTCCGTCTGCTCCCTCAGACACCCAACTCCGCTACACCTTCTAGTAGCAATGTATTAAATATATACGAAATTGATTTGCGCCTCTTCGAATTTCTGTCAACACCAAGACAATCACACAGGTACCCGCTACTCTTCTCGAATACACACGGACCCTATCGATTGAATTTTGAGGTGGACCCACTGGTTTCTTACTTTGTACTATTAATTCAATACTCCTTGTTATTTCAAAAATTAAACGTTTCATGTATAGATTTTAGAATTATAAATTATAATTTAAAATCCAAAAATAATAATAATAATTTCCGCTACATCATTAGTCCATTTCGTCACCAGACTATTTGACAGTGACTTTTCTAGTGAATAGCTTTTAAAAGTATAAATTATTCTGAATCTAACCATTACAAATTTATAAAAATTAAAGTGGAGTCACATGTCATGCACATTTACCAAAAAATTATAACAGTGTTGGCACACACCTTTGCCAGAGTATCACCAAACATTGAATTCCAGCACTTTACTTTCTGAATTATGTTCAAGAAGAAATTTGATTGTAATTATGATCAAAATCTCATTCAATGAGCATAGGAATTACCACATGCGCAAATCATTCATTGCAATATGAAAATTTCACAGCTGATGAATAAATTTCACAGCTAACAATGAATCGAAATAAGAAATATTGAATCTGACACGGAAAAAAAGGGTATAACGGAAGGGCCACCGATATCACGGCCGCAATTGCGTTAGAAATGTGAAAAGATTGCCAAAAATAATAATGAAAATCCGAAACTATTGACACTAGGAATATGAAAATTTTAGGGTAGGTCCTATACCCGATGTGAGCACTCATTAAGAGAACATTTTCAGGAATTAATTCATTCATTAATGAATATATATTTCAGCTTCTTTATAACATTCATCTCTGAAAAGGTGAATAGAGGATGATTTATAAAAACTTCAAGGAAGTCTGCAAGTTCCCTCAAAAATTAGAGAATCGTCAGCTTTTTCATCCAAATGTAAGATAATTTGGAAGTTTTCCAAAGAATTCAAAACAATTATGAGGTTTTCAAAAAAAAATTGATAAATTGGATCATTGGATAAACAATGGGAAAACAATTGAAAAGAAAAGGCGGAATTTACTGAATAAAACTGATGTGAAGGAGTCACGTGACTGATTACTGCACTCTGATTGAAATGAGAAAGGAGAACCAATTTGAGAAATACCTCCGATTTTTACAACAATTACACCAAAATTCTCAAAAAAAAATACTACTCAGGCAGACTTCCATAATAGAGGATTAAACAATTGATTAACCGAGACGCATTGTTGCCATTAATCTTCACATATGAAAAAATTCAGTTGAAAATCCTAGCGAATTCGCTAGACAATTCTATTGGATTTTTATTGAACTTTCTATTAGCTTCTGGCCATTTCTATTGAAATGTTCAATAGAAAATATTCTGTAGAAAAACTCAATACAAATATATTTTTCTATACAACTTATTCTATTGAGATATTTTCTATGAAATTTCCTCGGCTCAAATTTTCCAAGTTTTTTTCACTCTATTTTTTCTCTTCTTTTCATCAAGAAAATTAAACAAAAAAAACTTAGAGAATGTGAGCCAAGGAAATTCCGCAGAAAATATCTCTATAGAATAAGTTGTAGGGGAGACCGTGGCAAAGTGGAACGGTGGGGCAAACTAGAACGGCGGGGCAAAGTGGAACGCGGGGCAAAGTGGAACGGTAGCAAATTTTGTTCTTGGGGTCAAACGCGCTTAAGGGTCAAACAGGGAAGTAATCTGAAGGACCAATAGTTGTTGAGAGTCAAATAAAAAAAATCACTGCAACTTGTAACCATATTTCGAGTAAGAAGTCTTAAATTAAGAACTGTTGCGTTCTTGAGGGGCTACCAAGATGAAACATGGGAATCTTCAGTTGATAAGAATATTGAAGCGACTCTTAGTATATTATGAAGTATTTGAAAGAGTAAGGAAAATTTTGAGGCTCAATCCATTTTGTTCCTTACGTGGAGGTAAAACCTTGTGTTTTGAGGTTTTAGCTTCTAAATGCTCCTCGCACCACGATTTTCATTCCACTTAAACTGTTTCTTTTCAATGTTCGTTAGATTCCATAGAATGACACTATTTTTTTTTTTTCAATTTAGTAACGAAGCGGTAAAACCGTTTAACCCATTGCGCCACCATCGTCTGTCCCCACTCTATAGCTCCGCGCGGAGCGACAGAGGTGGGGATGGCGCGCCCATGCACGTATGTGCGGTACCGTTCAAAAATCATAGGCGCTAGCGTTGAGAGAGAGAAAAACGGGAAAACGTAATTTTATGATTTTTTTATTGCATGTATTTTGTAGTTTACAATAAAGTCACTGAATACAACAATAAAAAAATACGTTACCTCAGTATTTGGGATCATCAAAATTTTATTTTGCAAAACGAAATTGACAAAAGTGATTTCTTTTCTATGAATCAGTAGGAAAATCTAAGAATGGAATGACTAAACTCAACTGCAGAACAATAATTTACAATTAATATAATGGTTATGAGCGAAAAAAAATAGAAATTATTCTTTTTTCCATCATTTGAAATTATGATAATTTAATAATTTTGAGAAAAAAACAACCGTACGAGGGAAACAACCACGTCAACGTTTTCAGCGTTTTGACTATCTCCAAATGGACACAAATATGAAATATTCAATAATCAGATAAAGAATAATTGGGAATCAATTTGATAATAATAAAGGGGAAGAGATGAACTGAGCGAGAGAAAGAATATAGTATCAATGTTTCCACCGTTTTCCATGTCTCGGAATGATAAAAAAAATACAATATCCAATACATATACAATTTGAGTGTTTGACTATGATATTTGGTTGATTTGTAGTTCAATTTTCTATTTGGAAGAAGCAAACGAAAGACAGAAATCTCGAACCATGTCAACCGACTTACCTAACGTAACCTTAAAACTAGATTTCCAACTTACTGGTTTGTTCACATAACTCTTGATCACGAATCAATTCACAAAAGAAATAAATAATAGAGTAGAAATGAGTTTTGAAGGAAAAACAATTATGGAACACAAAAAACAGCCATACGCCCGTCGCAGTGAAAAGGTGGATACGGGCCTGACACTCGGTGTGGTGAGGAACTCAACGCACCAACACTCGGCCGCAGTCGCACACAGCCATGTTGCACGTACTCGTTGGTTAGTCCCCCACCACCATCACACCGATACTTTTCGTGAGCTTGGTGGCGCAATGGGTTAAGGATATACAAGTATCTTTTATAGTTTGATACAGACCACAGTATAGATTCAACAATTTTCAATCATCACATTTGTCAATTAAATTGCGTGACAAAAATTTGAAAAACAATCATGGATATTCAGCGTCATTCAAATTATAATTTTGTAGGAAAATATCAGCTTTTTAAACATTCCCTTCTTATAAATAATTAATTGACATTGTTTAAACTTTCAGATACCTTATTTTTTTAGGCATGCCATCAATTTCTGGTAAAATTCTGAATATGAATAAATTTTTTATCTTTCCGAACAAATGATTTTTATCGTGGAAAATTGATTGTTTATAAATTGTTTTTTAAAAATGCTCGTAATTTTCATAAATTTCAATTTTTCAATTGTTTTATGAATTTCTCTAAAATTAAACTTTCTAATTTTTTTCACATTTTCCAACGGTTCAATATCAAGATTCAAATTCAGACCTTCACATTTTAAATAATAATATCATTGCAAAATGTCCGGAAACTTAGGGTCAAATGGAGCTAAAATTAAAGCTCTGATATTCAACGAAAAAGTAGAAAAGCATTTCACTGAACAAAAAATAGCCAAAGCACTTGGACATCCTTAAGTTGACGAGTCCTTCACCTGAGTTTTTAAGGAATATTTCAGAATCTAAGGGAAATAGACAAATTTTTGTAATAACCTTTTTTGTAACTCGAATGACAATTATGGTACGAGGAACATTTTGAAGCCACATACCTGAAAAACTATGTTCTACCTCGACGTATGGGGCAGAATGGGTTGTGCCCAAAATGTTCGTTACTTTTTAGGAATCTCTTAATCTATACTGACTCGCTCAACGACTATCCTTATCAACCGAGGATTTCCAAATTCCACCTGGGTTCGAAATTTCACCCTGGCTTAAGGGGATATACACCACTGTTTGACCCTCAGAAACGTTTGACCCTTCATCTTTTTTCGACTAATAAAGTTAAAAAAACGTTGTCCAAAATTCGCTCTAAATTCGTTTTGCTACCATTCCACTTTTCCCCGGTCTCCCCTATAGAAAAATAGAATTCTATTGATTTTTTCTATAGAATATGTTCTATTGAACATTTCGATGGAAACGGCCAAAAACTAATAAAAAGTTCAGTAGAAATATAATACAATAGAATTGTCTAGCGAATTCGCTAGGAATTTCTATGAAATTTTTTCGTGCGTGTTAACACTCAGCATAATGGAACGATGATGAATCATTAATTGTTAAAAGGAACAATAAAAAAAGGCATAATAAAAGAGCATCAAGGTCGCGGCCGCGACGGCGCTAGTAATAGTATATTTCAGGACGAGTGCCATGGAGTTTTTTACTCGCGTGGTATTGGTGTCCGAGCCCAAGGCGAGGACTGACCAACCACGCGAGTAAAAAAATTCCATGGCACTAGTGGTGAACGATATTTTTCTGTACACTCGTCAAAATAAGTTCTGGGAGTAACTAGACGTTTGTTGCTAGAGGTTGGGTTGGGTCGTTCATTTCGATCCCATTCTCCCATGCAACCCAACCTTACCAGAAAACGTCTAGTTACTCCCAGAACTTATTTCGACGATTGTACTGCTTCTCACGATTTCTCGTCTGGGAATTGGTATTATATACTTCCCAAACTCGAAAACTTGAAAATCACTACAGAAAAATATTGTTCCTGGGCTGTTGCGATGGGGTTTTTTTCGCCTACGGCTCGGAGGCCAACGCCACACGAGTGAAAAACCCCATCGCAACAGGCCGGAAAAATACTATTTCCGTAGTGATTTTCAGGTTTACGAGTTTGGGGAAGGGCTAATACCAATCCCCGGACGAGGAAAAGTGAAGGTCAGTATGGAAAATACCTTAAGGGGTAACGGAACCGACCACAAAAAGACGTTTACCAAAAACAAGTTTTCTTGGATTCTATGCAATGAGAATCAATGAAACTTTTTCCAAGTATTGAGAGTAGCGGAACGCATCGCTCTCTTCTCATGCTTTTCTTATTTATGCAAAAAAAAACGCAAATTATTTAACGGCAAGGACCAGGGCAAGGCCGACGCCATTTTATTTGTAGGAATCTACCAAGTTATGGCAGACAAAACGATTTTTTGTAGATTTTTCTTATCCGATGGCTATTTTCATGAGAAGAGAGCGATCGAGTGAGGTCTAAGACAGAGATTTTGAGTACAAAAACGTACTTTTGTTGCATAATTTTCGTAAAAACTTGTTTATGATGATTGGAAGGTATCCAGGAGGTAACATGTCCTTTACAGGGTACCAATTGTATCCGGAGATGATGTAGAATGTTTCCATACCATTCTTATTTATTTATATCCATTTACTTATATTCTATGAGCTTTTGTACTTTTCACGTACAAAATCCAAAAAACCACGGGAACCTGCAATACCGATAGGGGGGGGACATCTAACATCTACGTGCGACGGGTTCCGTTACCCCTTAAGACTATGAACTATTGTATTGAAGNTCTGGGAGTAACTAGACGTTTGTTGCTAGAGGTTGGGTTGGGTCGTTCATTTCGATCCCATTCTCCCATGCAACCCAACCTTACCAGAAAACGTCTAGTTACTCCCAGAACTTATTTCGACGATTGTACTGCTTCTCACGATTTCTCGTCTGGGAATTGGTATTATATACTTCCCAAACTCGAAAACTTGAAAATCACTACAGAAAAATATTGTTCCTGGGCTGTTGCGATGGGGTTTTTTTCGCCTACGGCTCGGAGGCCAACGCCACACGAGTGAAAAACCCCATCGCAACAGGCCGGAAAAATACTATTTCCGTAGTGATTTTCAGGTTTACGAGTTTGGGGAAGGGCTAATACCAATCCCCGGACGAGGAAAAGTGAAGGTCAGTATGGAAAATACCTTAAGGGGTAACGGAACCGACCACAAAAAGACGTTTACCAAAAACAAGTTTTCTTGGATTCTATGCAATGAGAATCAATGAAACTTTTTCCAAGTATTGAGAGTAGCGGAACGCATCGCTCTCTTCTCATGCTTTTCTTATTTATGCAAAAAAAAACGCAAATTATTTAACGGCAAGGACCAGGGCAAGGCCGACGCCATTTTATTTGTAGGAATCTACCAAGTTATGGCAGACAAAACGATTTTTTGTAGATTTTTCTTATCCGATGGCTATTTTCATGAGAAGAGAGCGATCGAGTGAGGTCTAAGACAGAGATTTTGAGTACAAAAACGTACTTTTGTTGCATAATTTTCGTAAAAACTTGTTTATGATGATTGGAAGGTATCCAGGAGGTAACATGTCCTTTACAGGGTACCAATTGTATCCGGAGATGATGTAGAATGTTTCCATACCATTCTTATTTATTTATATCCATTTACTTATATTCTATGAGCTTTTGTACTTTTCACGTACAAAATCCAAAAAACCACGGGAACCTGCAATACCGATAGGGGGGGGACATCTAACATCTACGTGCGACGGGTTCCGTTACCCCTTAAGACTATGAACTATTGTATTGAAGGTACACAGAGAGAAATTTTTGATAAAAATTATCCTACCGTTCTATAAAAGTGTATCATGAGTCATCGTTTCCTCATTTCTTTCCCGAAATTTAGTAAAAATTAATATATGATGATCAAATTTTATTCTACATTAGAGAAATTTTATCCTGATAAAAATAAAAATTACCGTGCCGGTAGAGTAAAAATTACTGTACCGGTAAGGTAAAATTTACCAACCGTTCCAGAATTCTCGTTGTTATCTATATAAAAATTATTGGACTGGAAGGGTAAAATTTATTATGCGTCAGGATAAAATTTCTCCAACGTAGAATAAAATTTCATCATCATATATTAATTTTAATCGCAAATTTCTCTCCGTGTAGGAGTATACAGCCCTTATGGATGCAATGTATTGAATTTCAGTTATTCAAAAATCCTTTTCTCGAAAAAATGTTTGGAAACTAAAATTGATATTGTGCCTAAAAAATAGTCTTGGTCTATTCTATAAACTCTGAAGCAAGAGTTCCCCAAAAAGATTGCCTGAACTATTTGGATATCCTTAATTCGACTTTTTATGCCACTTTTGATATTCCGTCATGGTTTTAGTATTCGTTTATTTAGTTTTCTGGTTTAATTATTATCGACGTTGTTCAATTAACCATTGAAAACCTCATCGGGTTTTCATCACGGATGAAAAACTCTTATAGAAAAACCTAGCGAATTCGTTAGAAAATTCTATTGGATTTTTATTCAACTTTCTATTAGTTTGTGGCCGATTTTATTGAAATGTTCAATAGAACATATTCAATAGAAAAAGTCAATAGAATTTGGTTTTTCTATATAACTTATTCTATCGATATATGTTCTGTAGAATTTCCTCAGCCCGAATTTTCTAATTTTTTTTGTTTTATTTTTTTGATGAAAAAAGAGACAAATAGAATGAACAAAACTTGGAAAATTTAAGCCGAGGAAATTCGACAGAAAATATCTGCAGGGAATAAGTTATATAAAAAAATCGAATTCTATTGACTTTTTTTATTGGATATTGAACATTTGAATAGAATCGGCCAAAAACTAATAGAAAGTTGAATAGAAATCCTATAGAATTGTCTAACGAATTCGCTAAGTCTTTCTATCGAGATACGCGGCAGCGTATCGACCAAGAAAAGTTTTGACAGCAACTACCCCCTCCACTACCTCCGAATCATATCCATTAAATAAAATACAAACGTGACGAGCTACATGAAAAATACTCTTTGTTACATTATATAAATTGGCCACAAGCTTCTCATTGATGTAACTATTTTTTCGTTCGAAGCAATATTTAAAAAAATACGCGCATAGCAATTCCCAGGTAAGAATTGACGATAGAAACAGGGCTCATCAAGCCCTGGACCAAGGCTCGGAAATGCTCAATCAGGGCTGGGGCTCAGCCTTGGATCAATCCTCCTTCAGCCCTTAAATGATAACCTCGTTTCAGGCTTAGTTCGCAAGGCTTGAACGAGACTCGGTGCCAAGGCTTGATTCAAGCCTTGAATTACTACATTTTAAAGGCTCAATCGAGCTTCGGCTAAATAAACTGGAGTATTGTTTATAGATATTTGTATAAACAATTTCTTATTGCTTCATAACCCTTTTTATAAATTTAGAGTAACCTATGAAAGAGAGTGCGGTCGGACCGTACATCACTGTTGCTAAGCGTTGTTGGTGATTGTGATTGTCGGTTAATTAACAATGGATGGGAAAAAAATTATTATCATCATTAGTTTCTGTTAATTATTCGTCCTGGATTATTACCGCGCACCTGGAAATTGAAATACAATGAAGTCAAACATTTAAAAATTTGCTCCTCTGCTGGGGTTCGATCCGGGGTCCTTCTGATCCGTAGACAAGCGCGCTATCCACTGGGCTACCTGCGACTTCTTAGGATGATACATTTTTTTCGGGTATAAAAATTCAACTTGGGTTAGTGTTATTTTGTTGATATCCTAATTAAACTTCTTGAACTTGAATAAATGATAGGTCCGATGGATTTATGAGTTCAGAATCGATTGATTAATTAATTATAGATAAGGATAATAATAATTATGTAGCCTCGTGCACAAAGGGCTGCTCTAGGCCTGGTCGTGGGGTAGCTTAGATAACTTGGCGGAAAATTATAGCTATGTTTGTAGATGATGATAATATTTTCACCACCATTAGCTAATGAGTATTGATATAAAAACTGAGGAAATTAATCGAAAGTAACTTTCATTTTCGAGGCCTTGCTGAGCCCTGAATAAGCCTTGACGTACTCAGCCTGAATACTGAAAGCCTGGACTAGGCCTGGATTGAGCCTCGCCAATGGCCCCTTTAATCATCCTCATTTGAAGCTCAAGTGACCGATGAAACCAAGCCTATCCCAGGCCTGAATAACTGAGCCTCGCCAACCCTGGGCTCATACAGGCTTGTTCTCATTGTCAGCCTATGTAATTCTTACCTGGGAACGGGTTCATATGCACATTCTCGCATTTCACATCAACTCCTATCATTTTTTTGTTACGGAGTTGGTAGCAGTACAATACAACCACACGCACCAAGGAGGGAAGCCCGGGAATTTACAAATTGAATATGGTGCACAAATGATGAATTCCACAGATATTTTTCAACCGAGTTCCGTGCACAAATGAATTCTCGAAGAAGCAAATTCAGTCGGAAAATCTTGAATAAATAATGAAAAGTCGGTGCAAATAACGACTGTGGAATGGAACTATTTGTTTTACTTCGATTGTTAATTGGAAAGATGATTTATCGTTTGAAAAATAAATGAGCCGAATTGAATTGAAAATAAAAAAATTTACAGGATATAAAAACGATTCCTTGTTTATTAAAAAAAAATAATGAAATCTCCCTAAAAAAACAAAAACAAATGTTTTTGTAAAAAAACTGCGCCAAGAAAAAGTTGTTTGGTTCTTACTGGGAAGTAGAAATTTTTGAAAAATACAAAGAAATGAAAATGAAAGCCAAGTCAGCAATGTCGAATAAACGAAAATAATGCACAATCAGATTTCTATAAGAGAACTTGTTTCAAATCGAATGAGGATTTTAAAAAAATTCTTGATGAAATAAAAAATTAGTAGAAGGAGGACCATCATTTTTGGCGCGGAGTTTTTCAACTCATTGTCTACTATCAATCTAATTCTCTATCTTCTGATCCACGCCAAGGACGTTGGTACTCCTTCTACTAATTTTTTATTTCATCAAGAATTTTTTTAAAATCCTCATTCGATTTGAAACAATTTCTCTTATAGAAATCTGATTGTACATTATTTTCGTTTATTCGACATTGCTGACTTGGCTTTCTTTTTCATTTCTTTGTATTTTTTAATTTTTTTTTGTGCGTGATGAGGGTTCCCCAATGACTTCCTCATTGGGTAGCTGCGTGACGTTTCAGTAGGGACCCGATCAGGTTCACCTCATAAGGACCCGACTTCTCAGTCGGGCGTACCCTGTCGGGACTTCACTTAAACCCGATGACATTTCTACTTAGCATAATTATACCAATGTTCGGCCGCCTGGCCTAGACCATGATGTGCTTCTTTCAATACACTTTCAGTACCGGCTATTTCTACCCATTTGATAGAATACAATATTCAAGCAGACAGTTTGAAACGAGAAAATCTTCCTTATTGCATCTTCCCACAAGATCGTTGATATAAATTTTCAAAACAACTCCAGTGGGCGTTAAAAAGTTGCACCCAAATGTGTCCCATAAACGCGCGATATCGTGCCAATGTAACATTTTTCGCTGATGGAAGTGAAAAAACGGCGATCGTCGTTATCGTCTCACGCTACACAAAATACGGCGCAGTGACTGCGCTATAAAGTCACTCGATACCATAAATAATCGTGGTTTTACATTTTGCATCTCCTGTGAATTTTTCTCCCACATGATATTCCTATAAATATCAATTTTACCTTTGATAGCGAATCACATGTTTAGAACGTATTCGTGCTTTTGATTTTCACTCAACAAATCGGTTGTAAGAAATCTCAATCGAAAAATCAGTAGAAACAACGAGTTGACATTTTATGTAAATAAGCTAAATATCTTATGATGAATGAATTTAGCCCTAGAAGCAGTAGTGAACGTGATGCCAGTGAAGAGAAGTTTTAAAAAAAAGTGAGAGGAAAAAAGTGAAAGTATCCGTTGATGGGGAGGGGTAAAAGGCGTTGTACGCTCTCGTTCTGTCGCTCTGAGCTAAATAGAAATCCTGTTCAGGTACATCTGATCAACAAGCGTATCTCCACCCGCAACCAACTCGTCTACCGACCTACAGTATGTACAGTTGTCAACCCCCTTAACATTTCCTCTTCCGTATGTACCATGCAAATAAAACCGACGTGCCAACATACAAAGGCGAGAAATAGCGGTAGTTGTTCACCGGGTCTCTGAGATGATTCTGAAGATTTCATGGTCAATGGTGTTGTACTGACGCACCAGCGAACTAGTTCCATAGAAGGAGGCTCTTAAATCTTCCTGGGTATGCGTCTGAAGCAATCAGCACAATTAACAGGCGTCTCTGTGCCGCTACAATGACTAGATTACCATTCACTCTTGTTGAGTCGACTGCTGTAAAAATTGTAAACACCAATTAGTTCAATATCTGACATACTGAAGTATTTATCTCAATCGCCGATGGCTTTTTTTGTCAACCCTAGTATCCTCACTCACTTACTCGACTCTTTACTCGGTATGACCTTCAATTGTAGAGAAGAAAAGTGGACTAAAGCCTTCGTCGGAGGACACATTTTTAACATATCCACACTAGTGCGTCATGCTTTCATGAAGACTCTTAAGAACAAGGTGATTTCAGGAGATAAATAATTTTTTTCACAGGTAAACCGATCTGAATGACACTGAGATAATTTATTTCAATGGCAGTAGGAAACAGAAAAGGTTCTACAATAGACTACTAAACAACAAAACAACTAGGTTGATTTCATTATCACTGTTGATGGTCTTAGAATCTGCGGCCTAGAGGCCTGACCTGCCCTTCGTTTTGCTCAGGATGGGCTGCGATGTATTCGAGTGCTCTCTGGACTGCTGGTGGGATTGGTGGTGGGGTTGGTGCGACTGGGAGGTGAGATCCTTGGAATTGAGCACCATTTTGATCAGCAACCCAGTTGATCGAGACTGGGGTACCATCGGGTGCAGTCCACTGAGCAGATCCCTGGACCACGTTGGTTCCCTCCTCCGGTGTCTGTCCAGGCTGGTGGTATCCTTGCTCTTGCACACTGATTCCATTTCCAGTCTCGTAGAAATTGCGGAAGGTACCGTCAAAGCCAACTTCGAGATCCTGAGACAGGATTGGAACTGGCTCGTTGGGTAGAAGTCCAGCACTAGCTACAGCCACAACGGCAAAGAATGAGATGATGTATCCGTTCATGTTTGAAAGATGATACTGATAGTTGCTCTGATGCTCAACTGATGATCTCTGGAGGATGCTACTGCCTTTTTATAGTCGCGCAGATGTAATCGGGTAGGAGTAGCATTAGCATTTTGGCTAAATGTCATAAAATATCACGCAGTTAACGGATGAAAGTGTACGCCTCTTTCAAAAGATCCCACGGAGAAAGGTTACTCAATCTTGAAATTAGTTGAGTCGAAGGCTTCAAATTACTGGAAGTAAATATGAGCCAACTAATCATCATAATTGGTTTCGTGATTCACTTGGTAAATACGGGCAAATTATTTCTCTTGCAAATAATTTATAATTGATTATGGAGTTTACAGACACATTTTTCTTCTATTCATTGAATGTGTGTGTGTGTGTGTTCGTGGATGAAACACCTGTCCTTGGTCGAAATCGCTGCCTTTGAGGCGTTATAGAATGCCAGTGATCGAGATGAATCCAATGAATTTTTTTCTAAAACATTTAAACGTACGGAAAAGGTCGTTTCACGTAACGTAAATTTTTGTTTTTTGTCTCAAATAGATAAATATCATCAGTTTCATAATATTCTACCATTAGAAAAAAATGAAACATTTCATACATCGATTTAGCACGTACCCCTATATCACCATGAAGATGTCGCGAATATTGATAACTAGATGGATAAAAATGAAAATGCGGAAGGCAGATATTACAGTATTTATAGTTAATTTTTCACTGTGCTATGAAAATTACTAGAACGAACATAGGGAAAAAAAATTTGAGTTTTTCGGAATATATCTGTAGTTTTCAAGAATTGATCCTTAATTTATGGAAATCACTACTAATTTCGAGGCATTCTTGACACTGACTAGACTTACCCTGAACTTTATTAATTTAATCACCAAAATTTCGGCAAAGAATTGCTATGATTAAGAATGTCGGTGGAAATTAACGATAAAATGACTAGATTTTATGATTTCTCACTTATTAAATTTAAGAATAACGCGGACCCCTCAAAACGAAGACTTTCTTCTTCTGGAAAAAATTGAATTTCCTCTACACATCCTATTCTTATATGAGAGGATAAAAAACGTGATAGTGAAAATTAGAATACAGAAAGTTGTAATTTCTCTTACACTTGGAGGTTTATCATTGCCTGACTCCAGAGGAATAATTATGTGAATTGAAAATCCTCCATTCGAGAGTCGCACAAATTGAGTTATTCAAATAGATCGTAATAAAGCTTTTATGCAAACTTAAACTTGATTGTTTAGTTACGTTATTATCTCTATAAATAAAAACAATTGTTTAACTGTATTAGCTAAAAATTGAGTCATTCTTTACAGGGCGAAGAAAACGAATTTATTAACATCTAGTAATCCGTTTTTTGGAATGAATTTATTTCATATAAGTTAAACAGTTTCACTAAAATAAATTTTTAAAAAAATTCAAAAACCTTCATCATTTCCGATGAGAATATTATTAAATGAATAGAAAAATTCCAAGTCAAAATTTTTATTGACAACAAAGATCAATATAATTTTTATTAACTCCTTCGGAATAATTTAATTTTTTTTTATCATACATTTCTCTCCCTGCAACATTATGTAACGTTTCACAATCAATTAGAAATGATCACAGTAATGACATTGAATATCAAACCGCCTATCTGAAAATTAACCGCAATGATGAACGATTCCGAAGGCGTCAATGTGAATTTTTTATGCTTCCTAACGGCATAACGTACCTCAGCACAGGGTAACTGTTGTTCATCACCCTATTCTTTCCGTGCATTAACCGTAACACCAGTTGACAAGCCTATCAAATTGCTTGCCTATTTGAGATTCTCATTACATGCATTACAATGCGTGATGTAGCGATATGCATAGTCAAATGCATACATGTAAAATGAATGGATGATTGAAGTAGAAGAGGGAGAGACAAAGAATTCACACATCAAAAGAACAATCTTCTGCCTGGGTGTGACTTAATAGGTGTCCCCGTATTATCACCCAGGTTAGTCAATCATGAATTATTACAACCAGCCCACGTAACCCAAAACGAATTCATTGGCATATAAAATTGGAAAAAAACCTGCTGCACACTATTCATGACTGCTTTTGCAATTATGTAAACCAACGAACTCCACTGAACTTTAACTGCTGAATTCCAGTCCAAGTGATTGCATCCATATAGTGCGTTTGTAGGTGAAAAATGAGTTGTGGTGAATATGAGAGATTTACAGATCACTCCCAAGCATACATTCAGCTGTAAAACAAGCATTTTCCATGTAGCCACTTCTGTTGTAGCTTCCAGTAACTTTGGCAAGATTGAAATGAACAGAAAGAAATGCAGCTGAATGGCACTCCTACATCAGTCTCATCAAATACTTCTCACTAGATTGTATGATTCCACAAGGCCTACATATACGCAACCCGTAAGATTCTAGTGGACTGGAGTACCCCAGTGGCTTTGAATAGCTTGAATACAGTGGCTTGAAATACATCTCTTATATAAGAAGGATTTTCAACCCAGTGGCTTGTGGCCTTCTTGCAAAGAAGCACGTGCACATCAGGCCAACGAGTGGTCTAGCCAGTCGAGCAAATTAACCACTTCTCGTTCTCCCATGCGACGTCAAGACGTCTTCATTCTATCTTGGTACCAAGACGTCTATCTCTGGCAAATCCTTCACGACCCCCCCCCCCTAAAGATTTTCTGGGCTCTCTCATCCCGTTTGAAGATTTTTATTTTTCTTTCACTCTCTTCTGTGTATGTCTTCCGCACCGATCAACCGATAATTACTTATCGAAGTTACGTGTATACACGCCCCGCAGAAACCTAGGCTCGTAAAGCTACATGCCTATCAACGGTCGTCTCACCACAGCCACACTTAACGGTCATCCAGGAATATTTTTATTTCAATTTTTTTTACAGGATTTATTTTTTTTCCCTCTGTATGCAATGAAACCCCGGAGGACACCTAGTCCCGAGTTGTTGCGATGCTCATGCAAAATTGTAACCTTCAATGAATGATGATCAGCCCGTTATAAGGGAACACGAGGAACATTTTCCAACGTTGCATTTCCCACGATACTTTCAATCGATCGATTTATACGTGGTGCTTAAGATTATGGCATCCGTCGATTGCAGATCAAGGCGATCAAACTACTGGTCTTTACAATTTTTTATTTTTTTTTTATTTTCTCTCGTATACCCTTTCGGGTTTTTACGATTTGTTCCCTTCCCACCCCCCAACCCCCTGTACCGCATTCGCCGAAGGACGAGGGAAAACCTCACTTGAGGGAAAAACCTGCCCAGGTACAGTCGTCCTTTTAATGAGACTCCCGCTCGACAGTGAAACTGTGAGATTGGAGTGTTACAAATTTTGGTTCCCCAGCCGGATATCGAACCCGGGTCGCTCACGTGCCAATCCCATACTCTAACCACACAGCCACGGCCGTCGGTACTGGTCTTTACAATTAAAATTATAAGTATGCATGGTTTATTAGCATCAGACAACAACCGTGAGATTATTATGCAAATGATAACTGGTACGTCGAGCCAACATTGACTTTCAATTTACCTAAACAAATGAGCATTTTTTACTCGACTCATTGCTTTTTGCTTCCGAATGGAAGCTATGTAATGAGATTTTTTCGATTTCCTAATTTTGGGTGGAAATGTCTAGAAATATCATGAAACATGAAACAAGCAGGCGACCGACGCTAATCGACAGAAGATATTTGACCGTTACTTTGTCTACTAGTTACATTCTTTTCTTTAATTTCTACCAATTACATTGGTAGTAGGCTTCCGAAGAGAAGCATGCCGGAAAATAAACGTGATGGTTTGTGACTTGTCAAGGAGACAGCTATAACTAGTGGCATTTTGTCGATTGGACGACATGGAAACTAAAAAAAAATCTTGCAAGTCAAATTCTACGACAAAAATACAATTCAATCTCTACACGAATATTATTCTAACCGCAAAGTAAGTTTAATCAGTCTCTCCAATCGTCAGTCAGTTTAATCAAGTCTGGAGGTAAATCTGTAAGATTTCTCACTTGAGAAAAGGACTATTTTCCATTAAAACAGACGGACGTTCAATTGGTGAACCTAGAAAATTCAATTACGAACATTTTATGAATTTTATTAAAGTACTCTCTTCATCGAAGCTATTTACAAAACACCTCAGTCGAAATCAATCTTTCTCTCTCGTCCTCTTCATATGATTCCACACCACGATGATAGAGTTTTTCAGTAAGTGACATTGCATTACAGGAAAATAATTTATATACTACTTACCAGATTACACAACCATAAAACTTTCACTCGCAAACAACATGAACTTGAACTAAATCTCTATATTTTTAGCGAAATAGAGGTGTCCGAAAGGTCGAAATTACTGATATAACCTAACTTGGTTCAAATATTCAAATGTCCGTACGCATCTCAGTCAATGATTACCCACTCATACCCTGTAAAATGTTCGAAACCACATATTCAACTTATCAGTAAAATGGATTTCTTATCTTGATCACCGACCCTTGATATTACAAGAGATGTATATCAATACAAAATTTCAGTTCGATATTGTTTCTGTATCACAAGTTATCAGCCCCATAAGAACGAGAAAAACAAAAAAACAGAAAAACGTAAATATCTCAAAAACTTTGAACGAAAGGGTATATATATTTTGATTGATCTAGATAGCAGTCGCTGAGACAAGTATTTTGAAAAAAAAAATTTAATCCATCCAGTAGTTACCGAGATATTTGACAAAATAGATGGTCACTAAAAGTTGAATATCTCGCGAACCACTTGGCCGATTTTCCCCATCTGAAATACGAACCGTCTATATCACAAATGCTAGCAGCGTACAAAATTTCAAGTCGCTATCTCTTTTTTTCATTGAGTTATTGTGCGTACAAGGTTTTCGGTGGAAAAACGAATAAACAGCTATATCTCTAAACTCTGTATGAGTAATATATATGCTATGAGTGGCTTAGATAGAAGGCATTGAGACGAATATTTTGAAAAAAAAAAGTTGAAATCGGTGCAGTGGTTGGCGAGATATAGATCAAACAAGAAATAGAAACAAGTGGTTATATCTCGAGAACTACTGGACCCATCGAGCTGAAATGAAGCACCATAATGGGGCTCATTAATGGATATCATGACACAAAATTTCAGATTTTTAGCTCCGAATTTCACCGTATTTATGTTCAATTTTCTAAAAATAAAACCCGAAAAACGCGAATTTGCACATACACACATACAAACATGACCTTAAAAACATCATTTCTTCACGTTTCATGATGTCTTGGACCATTTGCAATCAAAATTAGAAAATCGAAAAATCAACCAAAAACAATGCTTCCCTTCGGAAGCAAAAAGGATATTTTTTAACCTCAAATATCGACCTATTCCTTCTTCAAACTCTACTCTACTCTGAGGATATTTTTTTAAAATGTCTGCATGTATGTGTGTGCATATTTGTAGTCGTTTGTCCAGAACTGTCCTCATAACAAGAGAATGGTTAAGGGGAAACTACCTGCTATGAGTTTTAAAAGTCGCGGACTATTGGAGTGATGTTTCTCATGCATTGAATATCGATTGTGTATGTCTAAAAACGAATAATTAGTGCCGAAAAATTGGAGGCCATGGATAATTTTCAACATTTTAAGCGTCTACGGGGCAAACGAACAATAAACAAATTTTTTTGCATTAATTATTTGTTTTTAGATATATACATATAATCAATCTTCAATGTATGAGAAATCTCATTCCAATAACACGCGGCTTTCGAAACTCATAATAGTCCCTCCTCAACGCAAAGGCGCTGAAATTCTGGCTGATAATTGGTACTACTGATAGTCAAATTTGTGCTAAATTTGAGCCCAATCAGTTGAGCGGTTCCTAAGATATAGCGATTCCTCAATAATCTTTTTTTTACAGACATCTCCTGAACCATTCGACCGATTTAATTCTTTTAAAATCCTCATCATAATAATACCGATTCAACTACATTGAAAAAAGACCATACCACTCCGAGTAATATACTTGTATTCTCATTTTTTTATTTTTTCATTGAAATTGCTTGCACACACGATAACTTAAAGAATAAACGAGATAGAAACTTCAAACTTGGTAGAATTTTAGGTCGTCAGATAACAAAGTTTGGAATTCGGGATGAGCGGAATCGGACCCTAATCTCGGAGATATTCAACTTCATATGCGAAACTCGTTTGCTGTGAATATCTCCAAAACTACTGGCCTGAATTCAATTTTTTCTCAAAATGTCGGTCTTGATGTCATCTATCTTTTTCTAATAAAATATGGGTACCGTACCATTGGCAATTTTCGAGATATCGCTTTTTTTTGTCAAAATCCACTTTTGCGCACTATAATATAGGTAAAAGTCAGGGAATCCTTTTGAAACATTGGCTACTACTTAAAATTATCGAATAACACTCCCATATTCAATTTTAGGTAGATCGATATATTGAATAGTTCCTGAGATGGAACAATTCACCAAATATTCTTAAGAAAAAAAATACGCTTCTATATTTCACCGTTCATTTTCATATCAGGATAACTTAAGAGGCCATATGACATGAATGAATAAAATTTTTCGATACATGGATAATAATAGATAACGACATGGTAATGAAATATGAGTGGGATTGGCTTCAATATTTTCAAAGAATGGTAATCCTTACGCCTTGAGTTTTTGAAAACAGAAATTGAAACCCATTCGGAAGGCTCCTACCAATAACATTAGTAGAAATGAAAATAGAAAAAGATGAATACGTGGAAAGTAACAATGATGTGTAATCTGTCAAATGGCTTCTGTCACCCTGCTTGTTTTTGTAACAATAGGCGTGTCCTCCCGCAGCAAGTGAATTGCACATCTATCGGCATATTTCAATTCACCCATAATCACAAGATGAAAGAATCCCCGCCATCCACGGATACTGGAAGGAAGATGACGGGGCGTATCACTGAAAACTACTGAATAACCTGACCTTTCCCCCCCCCCCCCTCCCATCATATTCACTGATACCTGGAATATTTTTCACATGGGTAACGTCTACTCAAGATCCCACACGTTGATGGTAAAATAAAATGTTCAGAAATAGCCTCACCCGCGTCCAATTACGATCAGCATGGCTACGACCTTCGCTGCGATTTATCTTCTTTCTCGGCTTTATACATACGCCCCGCCACTTATATAGTATATTGGAAAATCCCATGCACCTTCACACATGTGCATATACTACCCGTTCAACTTCTCTACATGTATTGCCGCTGCGTTACTTCACAAGGATAACGTGAAGGAGCACAACCAGACTAGGGAGTACTCACCGACAATTCGTTCGCTTAGCCATGCATATCAAGCACACTCCACCTCCCCGCCCCGTTGAAATGCACAAAGTAGAAATTTCTACATACCCTATCTCCTCCAGCAACTTGTCGGAATAGTGGAATAGCCCCGGAAAGATACACTTCAAGAGCCTCACCAACAATTCTCTACCTCATTTCTTCGATTCAAGTACATTCAAATGCTCAACGTTCTCCAAGTACCAATCCCTTATTGTTACCAATTAATGTTAAATTAATAATCACTATTTTCTGATTGAATGGCAACGAGTGATTTACCATCATGACTCGTTGATCTTGAGAGTATTACGGTACCGAAACAACTCCTGCCAAACAACCGCTCCAGCTGTCCTTGCCCAGTAAATGGAACAGAGATGGTTTCCACCGTAAAAGCGTTAAGGTCATCCAACTTGCTCTGTATGCACCAAGATTGTTAGTGACAAGGACTTTGGTGACATGATGCCACTTGCCTCGATTACGAAACGCTCATTACCCAGTCTAAGTGGGGACCCGATCTTCTCACTGGTTGGAATAACTGCTCTAACATTTTCTAAGCATTATATGACGTATTTCGTAAAGTTTTTATCGTGCACTGAATACTTACGACGGAAAATGGCAAAAAATGTATCAGTTACGCTGAATTGTAGTTTGCCAACCACGTGGCAACTATTACCGGTGAATTATCTTGATTATCGTAATTTATGAAAATCGCTGATTAGTCCAGAAACTAAAGATTTATAAACCACTGAACAGTTGAAACAAAACGTGTTGTTTTGTTACTTCAAGTTTTATTGTTACTTCGTGCTGGGGATTGAATTTGTCCATTAACTTTCCATCTCACGAGGGGTCCAATAAACTCCAGTCCCCCGTGATTGATCCGGCATTATTGACGCTGTGTATAAATTCCATGTTGCAATAATCTCCTATGAGTCTCACGTTTCGTAATGTCGTCAAGAAATAGTAACCCTTACAATGAGACTAAAATGCACAAGAGTCCCAACGTTGCAATTCAAGATTATATGCATACAAAGCATCAAGAAGAAAAAATCCATTCCCTTGCACACCACACTGTCTACACGATTTCGTCATTTGATGAATTTTCTGCGATGCATGGGAATTTTTTGAAACAACTTCACGCGGAAGTCGATGAAACGTCTGACAACAATGAATCGTGAAAATAATAATTGTTTCCTCAGCCATCCCCTTCGCCCTTTTAGCTTTCCACCTTTCTAATGATTTCGTAACGATGGTACTCATTGTTAGCTGGGATGAACCAACACCGTTGGGGTATGTACGCAGTAGTCAGATGGTAAGTTACCAAGGCACTCGTACACAGTCATTCAGCCATGGGATTAACTTTCGTCCTCACCCAGAAGACACTCCAGTTGTCCCCGGTTTCTCTCCTTCCTCCCCAATGTCTCACTGTCACTACCTAATTTCTCTCCAATGAATTTCCGAAGACAATGATTGCCACAGTAGAATGGTGAATGACGTGTTGAAATTGGAAGCATTTCATTGTTTCTCACCATCTGGACAGTGACCGAGCCAACACTACTGGCACATCACCACCTAGTGTAGATCGAAGGCCAGAGGCCAGCACGTCCTTCTCATTATGCGGCTCTTCGTTACTTTGAAATTCTAACTGTACAGTGCACCTCACCCCGCCCAAGGGGGCTGGTACCGTCTACATATTTCAAATGAGACTGACTGGGACAAACAATAAAGATGAATAAGATGTGGGTGCTTGAGTAACGATTATTCTCCAACATTTTCTTAATTAAATAACGGTTAAATCCAATAGTCGAAGGCCAACGCATTGTATCGTCCTTCAACCATCGTCTAACAAAAAACGAACGTGAAACATGAAAATTTTTTTCTATTTGGAATGAAGTATCAGGAGGTCCGTGTCAAGTGCAAAAAGAATACTGTGAGGAGGCGAAAGACGAATGGAAGGACTCGAGAGATCCAGGCACAATGTAGATCGAAGGCCAGAGGCCAGCACGTTCCTCTCATTATGCTCTTGGCTGTTCGAAATCCTAACTGTACAGTGCACTCACCCCGCCCAAGGGGCTCTCTATGGCATTGCACGACGATGTATATAACGTACTTACATACGAGATCAGGACGCCTGGTCAGTTATTTCAAGTTGCGTCTATAGTCAATGCCGATTGGTCAACGCCAGGAGGTCTCGGATACTCGGGGATATCTGCACACCTCTAGCAGTCACAGATACAGCATTATAGTGTATATATAATCCTGGGTGAAAAAGGTGCAAGGAGGCATCGAACTTGGCTTGAGGTACCACTTGTTCGTGTCTCACGATGCTCCACTAGAGGATCTTCACAATATCCTAGGTCTTAATAAGTGCTCTGTAATTTGACTACACCAGTCACGCCACAAGTAACGTCAAACAAACTTCATCTTTCACCTTCGTTTAATATCGGGGTGCCAAGGAAATGTTGGAAAGCCAGTTGAAACAGTCAATAATCCACTGTCTCCTGTGTTTATACAGTATAATTGACTAACTATATTTGGGTATCAATTATGAGATATTTCTTTTGACACCAGCTTGTTGAACAAAACAATCAACAGTGTACGAGTAGATGCCACACTCAGCTGTGTGCATTGTATAAGTGTTGTGGTATTGATACTTTGAATATGCCCTGTGTACTATGGTTGTACCGATATCAACTTGGAATATTTTTTAAATCGACCAGTGGCAAATTTATCGGCGCACTTTCACATTCCATCGTACAGACTGGGGCGATTTACCTTGGCACTTTATTGGCGGCATTTAATTGCGAGAGCAAGCAACAGTGCGAGAGAACACCGCAGAAAGACCATTTGCCCCAACGCGGATCTCCTGGGGTCCTTGGACACCCTGTGGTCACTTCCTACTTTCTGTGTTTGTGGTTACATCTTGATGGGAAAAAAATTGAGAGAGAGAAAGAGAGAAAAATGGTGGAGGAATAATAGCAACTGAGGAAGAATGCGATAAGAGGACTGGAAAGAGCTCATTTGAGATTCTATAAAGGGATTTTGTTGGGGCAATATTGTAGGAAAATAGTTAGGAATAGGATGTGGATGCTGTTGGGGGAAGGAATACGGGGCTGATAATAAATATGCACCCTTTATACGGTTATCTGGTGGGGAATCGCGTAAACGAGGACGTATGCGAACGTTTCTTACGGCAAATTGGATACTGTCAAGTGCGATGTTATAATTATTACCGTTGTTTGGAAATGGTATCGTTCATCAATGGTGACCGCACGTGGTGGTAATTTCAACACGTGATAATTCAGAGGTGAGGGATTGAATAAGAAGCTCTTGCGTGAACGAGGCAGATTTGCCTTTTAGGGACTTAGGGGATTTAGTTCGCTGTTCTTGGTAAAACATTTAGCGGATAAATCACTGTCGGATAATCGTCATCTTGGGGAGAACTTTTTGGTTTTAACGTTCTAGTTTTATTGCGATATACTCGGGCTAATCCTCGGGGTTCAACTTTTCAATTGTCAATTCTGTCCTCCACCTGTCGACATAAATATCTCTCAAATTGTTGGCACTTCTTTGGAATGCAGATGAAAAAAAAATCTTTTGTGGAAAATAAGAGGTTTAAAATGGAAGTGGTTTTGTGATTTCGTAAGAAACGTTTAAATTTATTCTTTTGGTTAGGAGTTTATTCTCTGATTTATGAAATATGGAGGGAGGCATGGGAAAATATGAATGACGGGACTGGATTGAAATGTGGTGGTAAATTTTTCTGACATTTGTCGGTAATATTTATTAGGGACATAATTGAAAATGGAATGAAATATTCGATTTCAAATGTGCGAGGGATGGATTAACATAATGCAGCCGCAGTAATCAATCTGAATGCGTATTGACGTTTGCGAAATAGCAAACGTATGTAGAAAAGATAAAAGCGTTGCGAAATGAAAATAAATTCTGCATCGGCAGTTATTCATCATGAAAAACTTAAATGGGAGAATAAGAAAAGTTGGAATAAGGAAGTTGATGGAGAAATTGTGATTGAGAATGGGTGGCTGTCGGTTAATGAGTACTTCGGTATTCTAATTAGGGAATTTTTATTGGAAAATACAAAATTATATAGGCCAATTCATCACATCCTGAAAGCTAATCCAGTTACAATATTAAGAATTTGAATTTTGTTGTTGTCTTGTCTATTAGTTTTCATCGGAAAAAAATAGAAGATATACTGAAAGAAACTACCGACAGTAATGGTTGGGCGAGTAAGGTGTTGCTCCAACGGACACCCAAGCTAAGCAGCGTTGAGCTGGGTCAGTACTTGGATGGGTGACCGCTTAGCAACACCCCTCGCACAAAAATTGCTGAGCGGTAGGCACGTGTGCGGAGACCGTGTGTACGCTTCTAGTCAGTGTGACAGAAGGTACACTGGGACCCTGCACTATCGGCCGGCTGTACGACTGAGGTTTTCCATGGTTTCCCTCGGTAGGGTGAACTGCCCATATGCGTAACACTATCCAAGAACGGAACATTTCTCAGATTTTACGAGATTTCTCAAATTTTGGCCAAGCTATTGATTTGATTTTTTTTTCTAAATTAAGTTTATATCCCTCCTCATGACGTCATCACAAATCTGATCGGCTATCGATTACCTCCTGCTGAATATTGGAGAAAAATCCTGGCAGCAGCTAGTTTGCGGCGATTGATAGTTACGCGTGCCATTTGACGGGTTTTTTTTGAAGCGATGTTTTTTAGATTTTAAATCACAAAATGCGGTAAGTTGTGATTGATATTGATATAAAATCCTTCATTCTGCAATATTTCCATATCAATTTCATCTGAAAAATGCTATTGTATTGAATATATGTGGGTTCCGTCTTTAGGGTTAGTTTTCCACGCAATTCCAAACGAACGGAACACTCATACGGGTGGATACCTATGTCAAGTGGGAATACGGTGATACTGTGGAAAGTGTATTGGCGGTTAATGAACTAATAATTTAATGAAGTTAATCGGAATCGTATCCCTAAATTAGTTTATTTTCTTCATTTTTTCGCGTAGATGGCTTCAAAAGGTAAAAACACACGAAAAATACACGAAGAGGAGGGAGAACAATCAGCCAAGGCAGAAGAGGTTAGGAAACCCTCTCAACGGTTTAAATACACAAAAAAAAATCTAGAAGAAGCGATTGAGGCTGTGAAATCGGGGAACAGCTCTCTAAATAATGCATCAATTAATTATGGTATCCCCAAAACTACATTGCATTCACGAGTCAACGACAAAGTATCTGGATACTCTCATGGTCCTCAGTCTGTATTGACAGTTGGGGAAATCCACCGAAAAGATATCAATTTCGGGAGGAATTGAACAAAATTGTATATTTTCTGATTAATATCCTCCTCGATATGACTTAGCATCAGGAATTAATCTCTCAACGTCACACTAACCTCCAATGTTCCGTAAATGGCCAGACGATGTTCCACTCTTGGCAAAAGTGTTCCGTCCTTGGTATATTCGATGTGCGTGTACTTATTAATTATTTCCAATTATTTCCCATCAAGTGATAGGTTCCTTCATTTTTTTTCAGAAAATAGACTAAATTTGGAATTAGGCAGTATTTTTCTTGAATTTTTCAAGAGAAAATTTCAATATTTCATGACTGTGTAAACTTCTGAAAGGGCTTAAATGTTCCGTAAATGGGCAGTTCACCCTACTTGTGTAAATACAGTACAGTTGGGGAAAAAGTTGGTCCCATGGCACCGCAGGGGAAGGGAACAAAATGTAAAAACCCGAGAGGGTATACATACTGAAATGAATACTAATAATAATACTGAAAGAAACTGTTAAAGATTATCCCTGAATTTTCGTAATAATTGTAAAGCGTATTAGGTTCTCAGGAATTTTCACATTTTTTCTGTTTAGAATAAAAATGCTTCAACATTAATAAAAATTATATATTTCTTGGCAGAAATTACAACATTTTTACGTAAAATAGAAACAAAAATATTTTTAATATTGATTAATCCTTTGAAAATCTTTTCTATCTGGATATTGAGATATATCAGAGTGTAAAAAAATGTAAAAAAGATTATGCATTTTCTCTTATATGTAACATGTTTGTATTCATAACTATATGAGGCAATGGGAAGGGAACAGAATGTAAAAACCCAAGAGGGTATACACCTGGATTAAATAAATCAACATTTTTTAGAAATGAAAATATTGAAATATTGAAAATGTCACTAGACTACTTATATTGTCTATTCGATTTTATTACTGAAATTTAGGCCTCAATTTTTCGCGAACAGTTTTCTTCATATGCACCCACCACGAGATTCTACTAATTCGATTATGGAACTCAGGCTCATTTCGTGATTCTAGCTGAGGGCGAAACCCCATCGCATAAAAATAACTGAAAAAGATGTTCTTTGTCAATTTCCATCTGAAAAGAGCACGTGAATCTATTTTCCCCCAATGATGAAATTTTTCATTTTATTGTCATGGGAAAATGGGGCAGGATAAACTTGTTTTCAAACGTACCGTACTTGGGTTATTCCAATTCTCGGGCTGATTTGAACCCACTGTGCGATTTTTCACCATCCCAAGAAATTCCAAAGGGGACTTTAGAAATTGCAACAGAGGAATATCCTAAAATGAGATGAAAAATTCATTGCGAGAAATGAGTTAACACAGAAATTATGGTCGATTCTTTCCCTTCGGGACAGTCAGAAATGGCGACGAAATGATTCAATTACTACTGATTTTTTGTCTGAATCATTGTTTCAAGTTCCATTTATTTAATTTCGACAATGGACAAGTGAACAGAACTTTCACTTGAGTCCTATTTACCCTCAAGTTTTCGGACATTTTACAATGATTTTTTCCTTTAAACTTTGCAGGTCTGAATTTGAATCTCGATATTGAACTGCTAGAAAACATTTTAAAAATCTGAAAAAATAATTGAAAGTTTACGTTTGGAGTAGGATTGCTGAAATAATTGAAAAATTGCATTTTTTACAAGCGTTGTCCATAAATAATTTATAAACAATCAATTATATTCGAGCCTCGTTTTCGAGATTTTAATAACTTGTAAAAGCCCGCCTGCCGCTAGATGGAGCCACACGCCTTCAGAGACCATAGAAAAAGTTGGCTGTGGCGCCTCGGCGGTGAGGGCTTACCATCTCATCATTGTTTTCGTGTGTGCGCGAGTGGAACGCACGCTTTTCAGAGTTTCCTGTTTGTTTTGTTGTAATAATCTATTTTTCTCCGTTTTTACACACNGCCACACGCCTTCAGAGACCATAGAAAAAGTTGGCTGTGGCGCCTCGGCGGTGAGGGCTTACCATCTCATCATTGTTTTCGTGTGTGCGCGAGTGGAACGCACGCTTTTCAGAGTTTCCTGTTTGTTTTGTTGTAATAATCTATTTTTCTCCGTTTTTACACACTTTTTCCATAGTCATAGATGATTGTAAGAAGAGGAAACACATAAATTGTGTGGAATATCTAGAAATCTATAGTGAAATTGCAAATATTACGTACATGGGCTTATCGACTTTTCCTTGGATAAATAATCCAAGGAAAATTCCATTTCCTTGGATAAGAGCCTCTTTTCAGAGTGATCTCCCTGGCGGATCTGTCGATTGTAGAATCGAGTTGATCAGTATATCGATTCGTATGCGAGTGTAGTTCGATTCAGATCTCAGATTATTGATGGAATCGAAGATAAATCGACTTCATAGGAAGTCGATAGCTAATGAATATCGAATGACAAAAATTTATTGCACCAAAACTTGAACGACTCATGGGGTGGTCGATTATGAAAGACTCCTTACGGTCGGACCAGTATCGATTTGAAGAAAGTCGATTGTGACTCGACTGCCCGCATATTATTCACATCAATCGACCCACAATCGACCAGTTGTTGAGTCGTTTCATATAAGTGAATAATATGAAGTCAATCGAGTAATAATCGACTCAAGTATCAGTCGATTCGCCCACTGGAATTATGAAAACTATTATGAAATGACTAAACAACTAATCGATTGTGGGTCGATTGACTTAAATAATGAGGACAATCGAGTCACAATCGAGTCAAAGATCGGTCGATTCTCCCACTGAAATTATGAAAACTATTATGAAACGACTAAACAACTAGTCGATTGTGGGTCGATTGAGTTGAATAATGAGGACAATCGAGTCACAATCGAGTCAAAGATCGGTCGATTCTCCCACTGAAATTATGAAAACTATTATGAAACGACTAAACAACTAGTCGATTGTGGGTCGATTGAGTTGAATAATGAGGACAATCGAGTCACAATCGAGTCAAAGATCGGTCGATTCTCCCACTGAAATTATGAAAACTATTATGAAACGACTAAACAACTAGTCGATTGTGGGTCGATTGAGTTGAATAATGAGGACAATCGAGTCACAATCGACTCAAAGATCCGTCGATTCTCCCACTGAAATTATGAAAACTATTATGGAACGACTAAACAACTGGTCGATTGTGGGTCGATTGACTTGAATAATGAGGACAATGGAGCTACCATCGACTTGGCAGTGAGTCTATTCATTTACTAAGTATAAGAAATTAATATGAAACGACTGAATAACTTGTCGATTGACTTGAATAATGAGGACAATCGAGTCACAATGGACTTTCTTCAAGTTGATCCTGATCCGACCGTAAGGAGTCTTTCATAATCGACCACCCCATGAATCGTTCAAGTTTTGGTGCAATAAATTTATGTCATTCGAAATTCACTAACTATCGACTTCCTATGAAGTCGATTCATCTTCGATTCCATCAATAATCTGAGATCTGAATCGAACTACACTCGCATACGAATCGATATACTGATCAACTCGATTCTACAATCGACAGTCGATCGAATCTCAATCGGGGGATCCGCCAGCGCTGGAAGCTCGTTGGAGTTTCTGGCTGGTCTCGAATTTGTTGAGACACAAATTACACAGATTTATGGAAATATCCACCTAATCTGAATTCAGAGATTGCTTTTATCTCCACCAAATCGTTGATCCATAGAAATAAAGAATTTTTAATCAATCTCAAAAGACGCAGGTTCTGCCCTCGTGGCATTGGGGGCGACTCCTCGAAGTCTGCTCTAGGAGGAGAAACTACACAATCTAGTCCTCTTCCAGAAGTTGTGTGGTTCAAGAAAAATAACAAATTTTTAGTGCCATTGAGGCTACAGCTCCAGTTTAATCTTTGTATGACTTCACATTTTTCGGGAAGCTTGAGACGATTAAAATAAACCTTCAAAATTGTGTCAAGGTTTGGAGATTTATTCACCTTTACAGGAGAATCTAAATTCATTGGATTCAAAGGAGCTTGTTTTGAGACGTAGAGTTAAAACAAACGGTTCAAGAACCTTGCATGCCTCAGGCTGAACAACAGGTCCAGCCGGAGGCATTTCCTCAATCATCCCAATGATTCCCGATCGACGTCAGCGTCTCCAGAGTTATCTTACTTCACGAAACCAAGAAGTAATGGCAAAAATCTCTGCAGCCATTCTTGAGTATTTCCTTCCCAATGGAAATTAAACTGTTCTGATAGTTTTATTCTAGAGAGACTGAAGAGTCATAAAAGCCTCTTCAATTCTGGCCCTTACCAATCGGTAATTCCTCCAGAATTTCAAATCTTTGAACTGAAAGGGATTGTCCTGAGGGACGGATAAACAAGTATGTGATGATAGAGGTAGTTAAAACCTCTGTATTACTATCAGAATCCTATCAGGATCAGCTCGTCTCATCGTAACTTTTTATTGGTGAACCACATGATCAGCAATGGTTAATTTTTCACATTAACAGGTTGAACAAATTTATGAGAACTCATAACTTCAATTGAAGGACATGAAAACCCTTCCAAAACTAATACTTTGTGACACATTCACGAATGGAAAGGTCTTCAAAGATGTATATTTCCTACCTCGGTACATGTGGAGCATGAAAAGTGCCGTTGTTTTGGCATGGGTGGTATTTTTTGCCAATTCCTACCCCCCATTTGGAATTGCGACTAGTTCTCTAGCTTCACGAGAGTCATGAGGCCGGTCATGAATCTTATTGATTCGGAAGCTTCATATCATCCAGTTATCTAGATGATATTTTATTATTGGTTTTCCGGCTATTGAATATGGTACCAATAAAAAATTAAACTGTAAAGGCTCTTTCTTGTCTGAGCCGTATTAAAAAGCAAAAAGCATTGTGAATACCTTAATTTTATCAATGACCCTTACAAGTTTTACCTAGAAACACCTCATGAAAGATGATATGCCTTATAGCGATTTACGCAATAAATAGTCTATTTCATCATTTGCAGTCTGGAAAATTTATTCCATTAGAGTGTGTTTTCGCCTCATAAGCTCCTTAAAATGTATGGGTCTACATTGACATTGAGTACACGCTACACTGAAAAACTTGGAAGAATTTTTAAAAAGTCAAGATGATCAGTAATTATGGAAATTTTGAATGATTTCTTGTTCTCTTCAGCCGGATCTTCCTTAGTAGCTCTTAATTGAGCTGATCAGTCTAGAATAAATATTCTTTCAGACGCAGCCTTCTTAGGTTGGAAATCTACCTCTGCGTTAAAAGATCAAGTCGAAACATCTGGCCAGTATGAGAAAGTCACAACAAGATAAATTCCAAAATGTTTTGACCATTCACCTAGCTCTTGGGTGTTTTTTCATGACCTATGATCCTGTGACTGTTTGCTCCAAATTAATAACATCGCAGGCAGGTTAACGGGTTGGAAGGTACAAAATTCTCTCCTCTGAACAAATCAGTTCGAGAGTCTTAGTACTGTTGCGAAGGCTTTGGTCGAATGCATCTTACATTCCTTCTAAAGTGAATACTGGAGCTGTACATTGCAATCTAAGTTTTTCAAAACTTGGGTGAGAAGGATTTTTTCAATCCAAAAATGGACCTTTTTT